>NW_022437055.1:0-264244 GCF_009761245.1 Sapajus apella
GAACAGTTTCAGGAGGTTTGGGGCTGAGACGATGGGGTCTTCTAGATATACAATCATGTCGTCTGCAAATAGAGACAATTTGACTTCCTCCTTTCCTATTTGAATGCCCTTTATTTCTTTTTCTTGCCTGATTGCTCTGGCTAGAACTTCTAATACAATATTGAATAGCAGTGGTGAGAGCGGGCATCCTTGTCTGGTGCCACATTTCAAGGGGAATGCTTCCAGTTTTTGCCCATTCAGTATGATATTGGCTGTTGGTTTGTCATAAATAGCTTTTATTATTTTGAGATACGTTCCATCGATACCTAGCTTATTGAGTGTTTTTAGCATAAAGGGCTGCTGAATTTTGTCAAAGGCCTTCTCTGCATCAATTGAGATAATCATGTGGTTTTTGTCTTTGGTTCTGTTTATGTGGTGAATTACGTTTATAGACTTGCGTATGTTGAACCAGCCTTGCATCCCCGGGATGAAGCCTACTTGATCATGGTGGATAAGCTTTTTGATGTGCTGTTGCAATCGGCTTGTCAGTATTTTATTGAAGATTTTTGCACCTATGTTCATCATGGATATTGGCCTGAAGTTTTCTTTTCTTGTTGAGTCTCTGCCGGGTTTTGGAATCATTATGATGTTGGTGTCATAAAATGATTTGGGAAGAATTCCCTCTTTTTGTATTGTTTGGAATAGTTTTAGAAGAAATGGTACCAGCTCCTCTTTGTATGTCTGGTAGAATTCAGCTGTGAACCCATCTGGACCTGGGCTTTTTTTGGGTGGTAGCCTCTTAATTGCTGCCTCAACTTCAGACCTTGTTATGGGTCTGTTCAGGGTTTCGGCTTCTTCCTGGTTTAGGCTTGGCAGGAGGCAAGTGTCCAGGAATTTATCCATTTCTTCCAGGTTTATTAGTTTGTGTGCGTAGAGTTGTTTGTAATAATCTCTGATGATGGTTTGAATTTCTGTGGAATCTGTGGTGATATCCCCTTTATCGTTTTTTATTGCGTCAATTTGGTTATTCTCTCTTTTCTTTTTTATTAATCTGGCTAGTGGTCTGTCTATTTTGTTGATCTTTTCAAAAAACCAGCTCCTGGATTTATTGATGTTTTGAAGGGTTTTTTGTGTCTCTATCTCCTTCAGTTCTGCTCTGATCTTAGCTATTTCTTGTCTTCTGCTAGACTTGGAGGTTTTTTGATCTTGCTCCTCTAACTCTTTCAGTTTTGATGATAGGGTGTCAATTTTTGATCTCTCCTTGCTTCTCATGTGGGCACTTATTGCTATATATTTTCCTCTAGAGACTGCTTTAAATGTGTCCCAGAGATTCTGGTAGGTTTTGTCTTCATTCTCGTTGGTTTCGAAGAACATCTTTATTTCTGCCTTCATTTCATTGTTTATCCAGTCAACATTCAGGAGCAAGTTGTTCAGTTTCCATGAAGCTGTGCGGTTCTGAGTTAGGTTTTGAATTCTGAGTTCTAACTTGATTGCACTGTGGTCTGAGAGACTGTTTGTTACGATTTCCGTTCTTTTGCATTTGCTGAGGAGTGATTTACTCCCAATTATGTGGTCAATTTTAGAGTAGGTGTGATGTGGTGCTGAGAAGAATGTATATTCTGTGGATTTGGGGTGGAGAGTTCTGTAAATGTCTATTAGGTTTGCTTGGTCCAGGTCTGAGTTCAAGTCCTGGATATCCTTGTTAATTTTCTGTCTGGTTGATCTGTCTAATGTTGACAATGGGGTGTTAAAGTCTCCCACTATTATTGTGTGGGAGTCTAGGTCTCTTTGTAGGTCATTAAGAACTTGCCTTATGTATCTGGGTGCTCCTGTATTGGGTGCGTATATATTTAGGATCATTAGCTCTTCTTGTTGCATTGATCCTTTTACCATTATGTAATGTCCCTCTTTGTCTCTTATGATCTTTGTTGCTTTAAAGTCTAATTTATCAGAGATGAGAATTGCAACTCTTGCTTTTTTTTGCTCTCCATTTGCTTGGTAAATCTTCCTCCATCCCTTTATTTTGAGCCTTTGTGTATCCTTGCATGTGAGATGGGTTTCCTGGATACAGCACACTGATGGGTTTTGTCTTTTTAACCAATTTGCCAGTCTGTGTCTTTTGATTGGGGCATTTAGTCCATTTACATTTAGGGTTAATATTGTTATGTGTGAATTTGATACTGCCATTTTGGTGCTAGCTGGCTGTTTTGCCCTTTAGTTGAGCTGGTACTTGTTGTTCCTTTATATGTGTAGAGCCTCTTTCAGGAGCTCTTGTAGAGCAGGCCTGGTGGTGACGAAATCTCTGAGTAATTTCATGTTCCCAAAGGATTTTATTTTTCCTTCACTTATGAAGCTTAGTTTGGCTGGATAGGAGATTCTGGGATGAAAATTCTTTTCTTTAAGCATGTTGAATATTGGCCCCCATTCTCTTCTGGCTTGTAGGGTTTCTGCTGAGAGATCTGCTGTGAGTCTGATGGGCTTCCCTTTATGGGTAACCCGACCTTTCTCTCTGGCTGCCCTTAGTATTTTCTCCTTCATTTCGACCCTGGTGAATCTGACGATTATGTGCCTTGGGGTTGCTCTTCTTGACGAATATCTTTGTGGTGTTCTCTGTATTTCCTGGACTTGAATGTTTGCCTGCCTTGCTAGGTTGGGGAAGTTTTCCTGGATAATATCCTGAAGAGTATTTTCCAACTTGGATTCATTCTCTTCGTCGCATTCGGGTACGCCTATCAAACGTAGATTAGGTCTTTTCACATAGTCCCACATTTCTTGGAGACTTTGTTCATTCCTTTTTACCCTTTTTTCTTCAGTCTTGCCTTCCCGTTTTATTTCATTGAGTTGATCTTCGACCTCTGATATCCTTTCTTCTGCTTGGTCCATTCAGCTGTTGATACTTGTGCATGCTTCACGAAGTTCTTGTGTTGTGTTTTTCAGTTCCATCAATTCACTTATATTCCTTTCTATTTTGTCCATTCTCGTTAGCATTTCATCCATTCTTTTTTCAAGGTTCTTAGTTTCTTTGCATTTGGTTAGAACATGTTCTTTAAGTTCACAGAAGTTTCTTACTACCCACCTTCTGAAGTCTGATTCTGTCATTTCATCACACTCGTTCTCCATCCAACCTTGTTCCCTTGCTGGTGAGGAGTTGTGATCCCTTTTAGGAGGAGAGGTGTTCTGGTTTCGGGTGTTTTCATCCTTTTTGCGCTGGTTTCTTCCCATCTTTAAGGATTTATCCACCTGTCGACTTTGTAGTTGGTTGCTTTCAGATTGGGTCTCAAATCTTTCAGATTGACGTTCTGTTTGTTGATGATGAGGTTATTTCTGTTTCTTGGTTTTCCTTCTGACAGTCTGGCCCCTCTGCTGTAGGTCTGCTGATGTTCACTCCAGGCCCTGCTTGCCTGGGGTTCACCTGCAGCAGCCTCTGCGCTTTCAATGGGAGCTGCAATCCTGAGCTGTTCCTAAACGGCCATCTTGGATCCGACTTCGAAAGTTCTTTTCTTTAAAGATGTTGAATATTGGCCCCACTCCCTTCTAGTTTGCAGGGTTTCTGCCTAGAGATCCACTGTGAGTCTGATGGTCTTTCCTTTGTGGGTGACTCAATCTTCCTCTCTGGCTGCCCTTAGGATTTTTTCCTTAATTTCAGCCCTGGTGAATCTGACAACTATGTGCCTTGGGGTTGCTCTTGTTGAGAAATAACTTTGTGGTATTCTCTGTATTTCCTGTATTTGAATATTGGCCTGCCTTGTTAGGTTGGGAAAGCTCTTGGATAATATCTTGATGAGTGTTTTCCAACTTGGATTCATTCTCCCCGTCACATCCAGGTATGCCAATGAAGCATAGATTAGGTTTTTTCACTTAATCCCATAGTTCTTGGAGGCTTTGTTCATTTCTTTTCACTCTTTTTTCTCTAATCTTGCCTTCTAATTTTATTTCATTGATTGAATCTTCTATCTCTGATATCCTTTCTTCTGCTTGATTGATTTGGCTCTTGAAACTCGTGTATGCCTCCTGAAGTTCTTGTGCTGTGTTTTCCAGCTCCATCAAGTTGTTTATGTTCTTCTCTAAGCTGGTTATTCTAGTTAGCATTTCGTCTATCCTTTTTTCAAGGTTCTTAGTTTCTTTGCATTGGATTAGAACATGGTCTTTTAACTCAGAGAAGTTTGTTATTAACCACCTTCTGAAGCCTGCTTCTGTCAATTTATCAGATTCCTTCTCTGTCTTTTTTTGTTTCCTTGATGGTGAGGAGTTGTGATCCCTGGGAGGAGGAGAGGTGCTCTGTTCTTTGGTGGTTTCATCCTTCTTGCCCTGGTTTTTTTCCTATCTTCATGGATTTACTTCCCTTTAATCTTTGAAGTTGGTGATTTCAGGAGTCTCCGAGTGGACTTTTTTTTTCTATTGAGGTTGGAGCTGTATCTTTTTTGGCCTGTAGAGGGCATTGCTGGGCTCTCTCAGGTTCAGTCAGGTTGCTGGGTGGGTGGTCCTTCCCTGGAGTTTGTTGGCAGGTGAGATTGGCCCCGCCTTCCCAATGGCATCTCTCCCAGAGTGGGACTGCCCCTCCCGCTCCAGATAGTCCAAACTCCTGCCCAGGTCCCTGCGACAACTGATCCAGGCGGTAGCTGCTGCTCAGATTAGCATCAAGTACCCACTGCACCCCACAGCCTGGCAGGGCCCCCGCCGACCGTGGGTTGCAGGAGGGATAAGGCAAGCACAGGATCCGAAACGGAGCTCCGAGGGGGTTAAGTCCCCTGATCCTCCGAGCCGCACGTTTCACCCCATCTTGATTTGCACCCCTGAGCGGCTGTCGCCCTGTGGCTCCTTCCCTGGACCCAATTCCAGTGCCCTATCATTCCCACAGAAAACAACCTGGCACCTCATTTGGAATCTTGAAGTCCTCCAGCCCTCTGCGTTGCATTCGCTGTGAGCTGCATTCCAGCGCTGGCTTCTCTTGGTCATCTTGGTGCCCCACTCAACACCTTCCAGTAGTTTTCTACCTTCTGTATCTTTTAAGCGGAACATTTAGGCTATTTACTTTCAATGTTAGTATTGAGATGTGAGGTACCACTATTTGTTGCCTTTGTACCTTGCTTTTTTGTTTGTTTGTTTTTGCTTTTTGACTTGCATTTTTGTTTTATAGGTCCTGTGTTATTTATGCTTTAAAGAGGCTGTTTTGATGCATTTCCAGGATTTGTTGCAAGATTTAGAGCTCCTTTTAGCACTTCTTATAGTGGTGGCTTGGTAGCAGTGAATTCTCTCAGCATTTGTTTGTCTGAAACAGACTGTATCTTTCCTTCATATATGATGCTTACTTTCACTGGATACAAAATTCCTGGCTGATAATTGTTTTGTTTGAGGAGTTTAAAGATAGGGCCCCAATCCCTTCTATCTGGTAGGGTTTCTGCTGAGAATTCTGCCATTGATCTAATAGGTTTTCCTTTTTGGTTACCTGGTGCTTCTGTCTCACAGCTCTTAAGATTCTTTTCTTCATGGTAACTTTAGATAACCTGAGGACAATGTGCCTAGGTGATGATCTTTTTGTGATGAATTTCCCAAGTGTTCTTTGTGCTTCTTGTGTTTGAATGTTTAGGTCTCTAGCAAGGCCAAGGAAGTTTTCCTTGATTATTTCCAAACTTTTAGATTTATTTCCCAAACTTTTAGACTTCTTTTCTTCCCCAGGAACATCAATTATTCTTAGGTTTGGTTGTTTGTTTAACATAATTCCAGACTTCTTGGAGGCTTTGTTCATATTTTCTTATTCTTTTTTGGATTGGGTTAATTTGAAGACCTTGTCTTCAAGCTCTGAATTTCTTTCTTCTACTTGTTCAATTCTATTGATGAGACTTTTCAGAGCATTTTGCATTTCTCTAAGTGTGTCTATTGTTTCCTGAAGTTTTGATTGTTATTTATTTATGCTATCTATTTCCTTAAATATTTCTCCTTTCACTTCTTGTATCATTTTTTGGACTTCCATACATTTGGCTTCACCTTTCTCTGGTGCCTCCCTGATTAGCTTAATTACTAACTTCCTAAATTCTTTTTCTGGTAAATCAGGGATCCCTTCTTGCTTTGGGTCCATTGCTGGTGAACTAGTGTGATTTTGGTGGGGTGGGGGGGGGATGTTAAGGAGCCTTGTTTTTTCATGTTACCAGAGTTGGTTTTCTTGTTCTTTCTCATTTGGATAGGCTCTGTCAGAGGGAAGGTCTAGGGCTGAAGGCTGTTGTTCAGATTCTTTTGTCTCATGGAGTGTTCCCTTTTTGTAGTACTCTCCTCCTTTTCCTAGGGATGTGGCTTCCTGTGAGCCAAGCTGCAGTGATTGTTGTCTCTCTTCTGGGTCTAGCCACCCAGCAAGTCTACCCAGCTCTGGGCCGGTACTGACGACTGTCTGCACAGAGTCCTGTGATGTGAACTGTCTATGAGTCTCTCAGCTGTGGATACCAGCACCTGTTGCAGTGGAGGTGGCAGGGGTGAAATGGACTCTGTGAGGGTTCTTAGCTTTGGTGGTTTAATTTTGTGTTTTTGTGTTGTTTGGCATCCTGCTGGGAAGCAGCGCTTTCCAGAGAGCATCAGCTGTGGTAGTATGGAGACGAACCGGCAGTGGGCAAGATTATATGCCCTTTGTCTTCAGCTACCAAGGTGTATATAAGGCCCATCGGGTGGGGCCAGGGCTAGGTATGTCTGAGCTCAGACTCTCTTTGGGCGGGTCTTGCTGCAGCTGAGTATTTGGGGTGTCTCCCAGTCCTAAAGAGCAGTCTCCTTCCTTCAGCAGGTCTGTGGATCCTCTCAGGATTGCTGGTCTGTTCTTGCAGTTGATCTGGAGCTAAAATTCACAATGTGAGCCTCCACACGCTGCTCTCTCTGTCCATTTCAGGGCTGCAGTCTAGTCCTGCCTCCCATCTGCCATGATTGTGTTGTGCCTCTTCAGTTATCACATTTGATTCTTCCAGTACAAAAACCAACCTAGCAGCATGCATTACATTTAATTATGCCCCTTTAGCTTCCTTTAATCTCAGATGGTTCTATAGCCTTTCTTTGTATTTCATAACACTGACGTCTTTGAAGAATATAGGCCTGTTATTTTATAGATCATTCCTCAATTTTGGTTTGTCTGATGTTTCCTTATGATTGGATTCAGGCTATGTATTCCCAGCCAGAAAATTACATAAATGACATGTTCTATTCAGACCATTATATTTGAAGGATACAAAATCTACCTGTGATATTGATTTTGATCACCCAGTCAAGACATTGTCCAGTTTTTCCACTATATACTCTTTCAATGCATTCCATGAAGAAACACTGAAACTATGCATATATCTATTTACTCATCAAAATCTCCCCTGCCGGGAGCACTACACACTGGGGTCAGTCAGGGGGAAATAGGGGAGGGACGGTGGGTGGTGGGGAGTTGGGGAGAGATAGCAAGGGGAGAGATGCCAGATGTAGGTGATGGGGAGGAAGGCAGCAAATCACACTGCCACATGTGTACCTATGCAACAATCTTGCATGTTCTTCACATGTACCCCGAAACCTAAAATGCAATAAAATAAATAAATGGGAAAAAAAATCTCCTCTGCCATAGTTAGGATCTATTGATGATTCTTGCCTCAACCCTTCTGTACTATGATGGCAGCAAAATGGTGATTTTCAGTTCTACTATTCCTTCCACAGATATCAGCATTCTAATATAAGAAAGAGCCCTTCTTTCTTCTCATTTGTTTGTTTATCTATTTATTATTGGTGCACACTAGTAGTTCCTACACCCGGCTCTGCCATTCACAATAGGGGCTAGCTAAAATATTATGACAGAAACCTTCAGAGGTTTCAATCATATACAAAAGGTTTTAGCTTTTGTAAGAGATAAACAAAGCATGAGCAACCAGAGGTAAAGGGGAAAACAGCTAGTAAACCTATAGAAAATCCTGGTCGTGTGTTAAATCAGACATAACGCCCATTAAATCCAGCTATTTGTGGTAATAAACCCAAAATTCAAACAAAAGCACTTCATTGTTTGCTTGAAAACACTGTACCCATTTAAATGTAGCATCTCAATTTTCAACCACTAGCTTAGCAAGGATTTTTCCAGGAACCTTGTTTTGTCAAAAAAAAAAAAAAAAATGAATTCAGCTAAATGCATTGTGACAGTTGGATTTCTTACAGCTCCAGAAATAGATACACATTCTTGGGGTGGGTTGGCAGAGAGTGAAGGATTGGACTGCAAGAGGTGGTAATTAATCTGATAAAAAATCATTCAAACTGTGAAAAAATTAATCCTGCTGAGATTTCAGGGTGTGCTCACAGTTCAGTTAGGGGTTGTACAAACCACATCAGCCACACTGAGACACTTCCACAATTAACATCTGATGAGACCCGGGGGATACTTTGCTATCTTTAGATTTAAAAATCAGGACTGCAAATCCAAAGAGCACTTTACAGACGAGTGGATTTGGAATTGGGTTTATACAAGTCATGTGAGGACTATGCACACAATTTCTTCATTAAAGCATACAGAGAAGGCCATATTTTTTCCCAAGTGTCTTTATTTTTCCCTTTTATTTTATCCCCTTCCTAAAGCTGAACTCAAATGTAAGTCCCTTTGGTCACACTTTGGGCAGGCCAGGTAATTTGGGCAGCCAGGTAAATTTTTGATTACCTTCTGCTGAATCCCTCTCACAGAGGGGCTCCAAAGCAAGAATTACCTTACATTTTCTGAAACTGAAAATGCCATTTGTGGTTAAAAAAGACAAGTACCAACTTTGACTCATGCTGTCTTACAAAGGAGTTTTATGCACCTAAGATGTAAAAAGTTTTCAGGAAGACATGGTCTATATGAGAAAATATTGAAATGCTTTGGAAATATCAATAGTTTGTGGATCCCAAGAAGATAGTTTTTTAAAAGCTCTCATTCCAGAAAATTCAGAACACAAGGCTGATATAAACATATAAAAAACAGGGATTTCTTGGCACTTATTTTATCAGACTTTGGTTTATATTTAAGCCTTTTTGGAAAAGGGACAAATGCTGCTTTCAAGGTAACCATTATAACAGGTTTACATGAAGAATTCAAGTTTTAAAAGTCAAAAGTATATTTTCTAATTTCAAACTGTATGATGGATCAGTCATTCCATTGAATTGATTCTTTTGTACTAACAAAGCCTGACTTCCTGAGTTCTTCCATGATGAGAACCCTGAATATTTAGCTGGTAACCAAGTAGTGAGTTCGTTGCCTTTTGGGGAGAATTTCAGTTTGGGTCCCTGCCAGGTCTAAAACAGAGGAGTGTGGGCTGTTGTGCACAAACCACCCACAGTGCGCTTTAAATAACTCTTGACATGCTGGAGACACAAGATTCAAATTTGCTATTAAGCTGCTATAATATTGTTCAATTTCTGAAATGACTTTGTGATCTTTAGAATGATGGGATTTCTCATACAGCTCTTTGGCCTTGAAACATACTTATTCACAACATTTGTCATATGCAGCGACATTCAACTACAGCAGAGTAAATAGGTTTAAAACCGTGAGTTCCGCCTGCTGGAATGCTTTATCATTATGCCTTGGCATCCTCAAATGCAATAAATGTGGAAATTCGGAATTGAAGGGCTTGATTTCCAGTCTCATTGGCCTCTCTCCCTTTGAATTAATGTGCTGCCATTGAGTTCAGCAATAAAGCACCTCATGCTAACAGAGAGAAAATATCAACTTTCTTCCTGTGCATATGTGAATTTGGCAAAATATCAGTAAGAAGGCAATATAAAAGTAAAAATGATTTAGCTATTGTGAATATGAGAAGGTGAATTTAATGCATAACTAACACCCGGCAGAATTTGTGGTTCTGGTATATTGGGGGAGGTAAAACATTAATTGAATTAAGCTTTGGAAGAAAACCATTTTTCAAGTGATAAAAGCAAAGCAGAATTGCAGATACTTTTCTCGAAGTAATGTTACATTTAAATCACCTTATCATCATCATCAACAACAACAACAAGGAACTGCTCTTTAAAATTTTCTGTTTCTAGGCATGAAAAGCATAGAGAAGAAATTATCTATGTTATCCCATTACTAGCTCTAATGGTCTTGACTTGTTCCTCTCTTCTTCCAGTGTGCTACTCCTGATGGCTGAAGCCATCTGCAGAGTGAGCCACAAGCTCTGAGACCAACTTGATCTTCATCAAGGAAGGAACTAAAAGAGCAATAGTTCCAAGGGTCCAGCTGATGATCTTTCTGGCTCCAACCATGTTTGACAAAAGTTTCTAAATATCCGCGACTTTCGTTTCCCCTTCTTCCTTTAAGTTTCAAAAGCACACAAGCCAGTTGTCAGCCACCAGGCTTCCACCTCACTAAATGTCTTCTGGTGTCCATGTATGTATATTTCCTCCTTCTAAACTGTACAGTGCTATTCTCCTCCACCCTTCCAGGATAACTGTGCCCTTGATGAATATTCTCGAGGCTGACCATTTACTGAACTGCTTCGTGCACTAGCTCTTGCTGAATGGAGTTGAGTCTGTTGCTGAGTTGTGATCATCCCAACATGCTAGCTTAATTTCCATTTCCTGATCTCTTGCCTGGCCATCCTGCTGTCTTCTAACATTTCTAACACCATTTCATATATTCACGACTTTGGGCATAAGCTGGCTTGCATGACCAACTATTTGCCTTATGTATTCTGGGGAAAAGTCACTTCCTAGTTTTTCCTCCTCTACCTCCTAGTAAATACCATTCCCCTTGTCTTTTTCCCCCAGGCCCCTTTTCTTGCTACCTATCCAAGTTGTGACTTTGTTCCCCTGTAGGAATATGAGCTCCACAGGGTCAGAAATATTGTATCCCCAAAACATAGCATAGTAGGTGCTCAATAATTATTTGCCAAAATATTTGTTTTAAGCAATTTTTGACATATTTATTTATTTCCTCTCTGTCTCATCCACTGAAAAATCTTTTGACAATTATAAGTCTAGACCAGCACACACAACCTGGTACATAATAGGAGCTCAAAGAATGTTGAACGAGTAAAAATACATTTTTCCAATGAAATACACCTCAGATGGGTAGAAATATGCATTAATATACAAAAGGTCAGAGCAGGTGGCCTAAGAAAGCCTGTATTTCAGGAGAATTATAGGCATGTAAAGTATATAAAATATATTTCTAAAATTCCTACAGGTTATCAAAGGCTAGGGCTGGGATGATAGCGTGAGAAGCAAGGCAATCCCCTTGGACACAAAATATCAGGGGGCAGCAAAAGACTCAGAATTAAGATGACTAACATTTTAAAGCAATATTTTTCAAAATCAAATTAATGTACAAATACATGGTGAACAAAATATAAAAATGTTCAATAAAGACAGTAACAATGTAGTATCTAGCCATATTAGAGCCTAAGGCAAAAGAAAAAAATAGGAAAATTGATTATTATCTATGGTGTCTCCTGACTTCTAAAGATGATGGATCCCAAGCAAAAGGCAAAACTAGGTTGCCACATGAGAAGGTAAACTGTAAAAGCCCAGAAAAAAATAAAACTGCTCTCTATAAGAAAGCGGGTAGAGGTGGAATAGAATCCAGGCGAGAGCAGGACGGCAGAGAAGCTGGAGAGACAGGAATAGTAGAGAGAAGAGGAAGGGAAAGACCAGGAGAAAATCAGATAGGAAAAAAACTTTGAGTGAGATATGTCCAATAAGGGAATCAGATTACATTTCCCTCTGTTATGCACAATGTAACCCAGTCTTCCATTTCCCCATGAAAAATTCAGCAAAATGCACATTTCCCTTCAATGCTTTGGGAAGTGGATTTATTTGGTGGGATAAATGACAGAGTTCTGTGTTTTGTCTCAGGAAAGGCATAGGCCAGGAGCAGAGACTATTCAAGGAGGATAGTCTGTTCCTTCCTCATTTAATCAGTCAACAAGTTCCATCAGTGCTACCACTTAAATATTTCTTGATTCTGTCTACTTCCTTATGTTTCTACTGCTACCATCACCTTACCTCCTAACTAATTTAAAAGGTCTCACCTTCCCTGCTCTTCAATTCATGCCCTGTACTGCAGCCAATGAGCTTTGTAAAAATCTCATGTCAATCCCACTGCTCCTGGAATAGTCTAAAAGCTTCAACATGGCTTCAAAGTCCATGATCTTGCCCCCAGTACTATATTTTACCATACCTCATTATATCCAATTCATCAGGTACGTGAGACTTCTTTAAGTTATTTGAGTGAATAAAAGATGATAAAGTGGAAAAATTAAGAAGCATAACGGCAGCACATAAGAAAACAGTTGCAAATTGAAGAGCTAGATGTCAAAATTACAATCATTAAAAGAACAAGGGGATAAAGCCAGTCAAATATAAGATCTGCTTCATCACACCCAAACTCTGCCCAAAGAAATTCATTTGGCTTATGGCATAGTTATCCCTCTGTATCTACAGGAAACTGGTTCCAAGTACCCCCACGGATACCCAAATCCAAGGATGCTCAAGTGTCTGATATAAAATGGTGTGGTATTTGCATACAACCTGCACACATCCTCCTTTATACTTTAAATCATCTTTGTATTACTTATAATAGCTAATACAGTTTAAATGCTACATAAATAGTTCTTATGCTATATTGGCTTTTTATCTGTATTATTTTTAATTGTTGTATTGATTTTGGTTTTTATTGCTTTTTTAAAAGTATATTTTTAATCTGTGGTTGGTTTAATCCACAAATGCAGAACCCATGGAAATGGAGACTCAACTGTGTATCATTTTTTTCTTGTTTTATGCTGTAGTCCAAGTCACCAATAGTGTGATATTGAAAAAGTTTCTTGGCTTTGACTGAATTATTATATGTCCCATATAAAGACAGAACTCTGGTTATTATATCCAGAGCAGAAAAAAAATTGGCAAAATCTTTAATAAAAATCCTAATTATATTTTTTTGTAAAATATTCATTTCTCTGCTTAAAACAAGATGGATTACTTTCATTAACATTATTAATGCCCATTAGTAAAGGATAATGTACTTGAACATTCCATGTCCTTAGGTTGACCACAGGGACACGCACTCCACCAATGCTGGCATGCTTTCATTTAAAATCAAGGTGCCAAGTCTATCTAAAGTTAAAAGGCTATTATTCTCAATCGAGATAAAAATTGAACACAGACATATGGATTTACTTGCTGTTCTCTTTCCTCCTTGGGCTTTTCTGTTGCTCTTAGATGCGGAGATGAACCTAAATCCTAGTGCTATGCTGCCCAGTATGGTAGCCACTAGCCACTTATGGCTATTTAATTTCAAATTCATTACAATTAAATAAAATTTAAAAATATGTTTCCCAGTCACAGTAGCCATATTTCAAGTGCTCAATAGCCACATGTAGCTAGTGGCCACTATACTGGACAAAGCAGATACGGAACATTTCCATAATCACAGAAAGTTCTATTGGACAGAACTGGTCCAGTACATTCCAAAGCCCCCACTCCCAGTACAAGGATTCAAATGGATCCTCAGCCTCCCCCCTCCTGACATTCTGAAAAGATTTAGATATTGAAATAAATCCCCTATTGTACCTAGCTTCAGTCAAAGTAGAGACTTTGACAGTTTCATTACTACCTTATCAAGTCACTTCATGATTTTTAAAAAATTATTATTCTAAAAACCCATTTATCCAGACCGGATTTAGTAGCTGTTTGAAGTCTATTCATTTAATAGAAACTGACTTCCAGCACATGATTCCTGGCTTCCTTGCCCTCTAATGTGCTCTATACCTAGCAGCACTCACAGTTACATCCTTTCCAAGAAAGCTTCCTTCCACCAGCCACATTCACAGATCCATTTAAAATCATGTTCAGGCATTTGCTTTATGTTTTCACAGTCACAGGAAATTACTTCTTTCACTCAAGTTTCATTTCTTTCTTTCCATTTTATTTTTATCTTCTTCAGGGAAAGACTGCCTACCATGGCAATAAAGTATTTGTGCTCTCTGCAGCCAGACGATTGAAGAAGAAACACTGACAGGCATATTGCTATATCAATAATGCACTGTCCTTCACAGACAAAAGGCACAGCCACCTCTAGAAAAGCGCAGGCCTTGAACTGTGTCGCCAGAGGTGAGAATGCATTTGACTTAATCCATCTGATAAAGATCATTTGTGTACTAGCTGCCTGCAGTTAGGGCGCCATCTGTAGCCAGATTGCGGCTTAATCTGTGACCAGGGCCAGGACTCAGCCTTGACTACAGTTAGGAAATGATTTTGTGGCCAGAATCAAGGCTTAACTTAATATCCGATTCTGATGGCTAAAACATACATGAGGATTAGTGATTAGTTAACCACTTAACCTAGACAAGGTGCAGATAATAAAAGTTTTTGGCAGAAATGTTTAACTTTCTCCTATATCCCAAGAATAGTGCATTTTGGGAGCATGCATGCTGTCAATCTCCTACCTCCTACCTATAGAGCAGACATCACTAATTAGCCATGGCCTTCTTTCCTGCTGTCTTCAGATGAGGCTCCAAATGACTTCTCACTGCATTGCCCTATGTGGCCACTACTATTCAATCAGAATTGGCCCCAAAGATTAAACCTATTTAGCATCTTTGCTACAGAAGTCCATGAACCAAGCAGCAGATTACTTCTGGAAATAAGGCTTATGATTCTAACCATTTCTGAGGTCAGAGGAAGGTAGGGAACAATCAACTTCAGTGTAGGACCCACGGCAAATCAAAATATGTACAAGCACTCCCCTGACTCAAAGGCGAAGAGTTGGCACAGGCAGCCTGAGGAGAGATGGGGAAAGGTGGGAGTGTTACTGCCAGGCCACTTGCTCTCATCTTAACTTTACATTCTGCTTGAAATAACAAGAGTTTGTATCAATTGGATAGATATATTTGCACTTCTTTCTACCTTTCGCTGCCCCAGTGAATGAATTTTAGTTTACCTGTTAATATGAGCAGCCACTAAGACGCCCCCAAAATCAGAGTCCAAAAAACTTCAACTTACTTTACCACTTCCTAGAAATGACTGACTCAGTAGAAACTACGTCTGTCTAGAGTGGAACCATTTTTTCCAGGTATGCCTTTAATTCTCTGGAGAGCATATTTCTGGGTTGTTTCTTTTCAATTTCAGGACCACACATACGTACTAGATTTACTATCTTTCCAGAGACTTGGTCCACAATTCTACCAAAAGCTTTAAGTTCACCACACTTGAGAACAGGGTGCTACTCTAGTTCTACGCACTCAAACTTTTTCCAACCACAGCTCCAAAGAATCTCAGTGTTGGAGTGAGATTTAAACTTGCCTAGTCCGGCCACCCATATATTGCTTGAATCTCCTTTACTGCATCCTCAACAAGTTGTTATTTAGCTATTTTGGGGCAATTCCAGAGTCAGGCTAACCACTCTCCCCCAAGGCATTCATTCCACCAACATATGTTGAGTGCCAGGAAGAAGTGTGCTATGCACAGCACAGTTCTCATTTCTATATATTTCTTCCTTACATTGTGCCCCAAATCTCTCTCCTGGTTCCTTCCACCCATTGGCCCTGGTCTGCTTCACAATACCTTACAAAAAGAAGATATGTTTTTCTTTCTTTTTTATTTCTTCCATATGACAGCCTTTCAAATATCTGAGGACAGTTATGATCTTCCCTGCATCTTCTGTTCTCCAAGCTAATCAGGCTATGTTCCTATGGCTGTTAGCCATAAAATCTCTTTAACTTTCTACTCATCATTTTCTAAGCATGCTTTGCTTTATTAATCTCTCTCTTCAAGTTGCAGAACTGAATGTTTTAAGTTTGGCTTGATCAGACCTGACTAAGGCAAAGCTTTAATTTTCATTTCTCTAGAAAAAAATTCCATTGATAGAAATAGAAAAAAGAAATGTCTATTGGTTTAGAAGTCTACGTTCCCTTTCTTTGGAGACCATCTCATATTTTTGACTCACTGGGCTTCTCAACCTCTTTTATTCATCCTCATTACTGCAACTACTCTATCAGGTGGTCTTCCTTTAAAATATTTCTTGGGTCCGTCACTTTCTTCCATTCTAGTAACTCACATCCACAATTTGAGCCCTAATCACCTCTTGCCTAGATCATTACAATGATCTCCTAACTGGTCTTTCTGTATCTGTTCTTCTTCCTATTTTGCTTCATCCTCTGCCCAGCTGCCACTTTGTAATGCATCACTTCGATGGTAGTTGAGTATAGTCGCTCAGGGCATGGACTGTGGAGCCAGAGTACTGGGTGCAAATATCAGCTCTACTGTTCATGAGAATTATTTTACCTAATATCTAAAGCCCTGTATAATCTGGCCCCAAACTACTACAAACCAAAGAGCTTGCTTTGGATAAGTTACCTGTTTCTTCACCTATAACATGAGGGGGTGGATTAATTTATCTTAAATCCCCCTTTCAAGGCCAGACATTCTATAATTCAACCTTTCTAGTCATTTGCCCCTTCCTATCCAACTGTACTATGCACAGTTGCCTGAAAAACCTTGTTCTTTCTGGCATTCATGTCTTTGCTCATTCCATGAGAAATGTCTCTGCCTATCTACCCTTCAAGATATAGCTCAAATGTCATCCTCTCCATTAATCTTTTAATCAGAACAGTTTACTTTCTCTTCTGACATTCCTAGGATAACTTTCTTTGACTCTTGTGATACTGATCACATTCTACCTTATGGACACATGTCTTGTATCTCCTGCCAGGCTGTAATACAGGGACGATATTTTTTTTCAGCTACATGTCCAGCTCACTGTGTCTAGCACAGTGCCTTTTACAGTGTAACACATTACAATACTTATTGAATATATCCTTACTTACATGTGACACAAAAGTTTAACCACGTTAGTGTATGTATCTTCAACTAATTCGTATTTCTTTGACTATATTCTCAAAAAATATTTGAAAAATCAGCCAATATCCACTTTGAGCACCAGTTGGGCATGTCTTATTCCTTTGGAAATTCCTAAAGTTTTCAAAACAAAACTATTATTTTAAAATTAAATGATTTGTTTCTTAAAAGTTAATATGTCCAAACAGTTAACATATAGAAACTATAACTGTAAAGTCTTGGAAAGTTAATGAGAGGATTGACCAAATCAAGAATGCTGAGAAAACAAAGAAAAGCCGCTTGCCTACCTATGAAAAATGGGCATCTGGGCCTGTAAAAACCTCATATGACAAACTTCTTTAGCTATGATAACATCTTTAAATGTCAAAATAGTGAGGTTGACTATCCCTCCCTACCCACATAAAGGAAATGAGACGAACGGTGCAGCCCAAAGTTTCCCTGACATAAAGTTCTCTGTCCCACCTGCCCGTTTGTCTTGCATAGACTCTCAGAAATCTCCACCATTATTTGATTTCTTTTTCAATTGACAAATAAAGATTGTATATATTTATCAAATGCAACATGACTTTTGGAAACACATATACATTATGAAATGGCTAAATAAAGTAAATTAGCATATGTATTTCCTCACAGATTTATCATTTTTTGTGGTGAGAACGTTTAAAATTTATTCCCAGCGATTTTCAAGAATGCAATAGATTGTTATTAACTATAGTCATCATGTTGTAAAATACATTTCTTGAACTCTTTCCTCCTATCTAACTGAAACTTTATATCCTTGACAAATATCTCCCCAACACCCCCACCCCCAGCCCCTGGTAAACACCATTATGCTCTCTGCTTCTATGAGTTTAACTTTTTCAGATTCAACATATGAGTGAGAGCATGTGATATTTGTCTTTCTGTGCCCAGCTTATTTCACTTAACATAATGTCCTCCAGTTCCATCCATGTTGTTGCAAATGACAGAATCACATTTTTTAATGGCTTAATAGTGCTCCATTGTGTATATGTACCACATTTTCTTTATCCATTCTTCTATTCATGAGCACTTGGGTTGCTTCCAAATCTTGGCTATTGTGAATAATGCTGTAATGAACATGGGAGCATAGATATCTCTTCAACATACTGATTTCATTTCCTTTAGATATATACCCAGCAGTGGGATTGCTGAATTATATGGTAGTTCTATTTTTAATTTTTCATGGTTTGGCAATTATATGGGCATTCGTAAGTAAAAAGAAAAAGGGGGAAATATGGAGAAAAAAGTTTTAGGAACCTCCGTACCATTTTCCATAATGGCTGTACTAACTTACATTCTCACCAATGGTGGACAAAAGTCTCCTTTTCCCCACATCCTTACCAGCACTTACTATCTTTTGTACTTTTGATGATAGCCATTCTAACAGGCATGAGGGAATAACTCATTGTGCTTTTTAAGTGTTCTTATTTTTATGGGCATATAGTAGGTGTATATACTTATGGGATACATTAGATATTTTGATACCAGTAGACAATGGGTAATAATCACATCAGGGAAAATGGGGTATCCATCACCTCAAGCATTTATTCTTTCTTTGCTTTATAAACATTCCAATTATACTCTTTTAGTTATTTTTAAATGTGCAATAAATCACAAATAAATGGAAAGAGATTCCATGTTCATGGATTGGAAGAATCAATGTTGCTAAAATGTCTATACTATCAAAAGCAACTTACAGATTCACTGTAATCTGTATCACATACCAATGACATTCTTTAGAGAAATAGAAAAAACAATCAAAATGTATATGGAACCACAAAAGACCCAGGATACCCAAAATAACAAAAATGGAGGAATTATATTACCTGACTTCAAATTATACTACAGAGCTATAGTAACCAAAACAGCATTATCCTGGCATAAAAACAGACAGATAGACCAATGGAACAGAATAGAGAACCCAGAAATAAATCCATACATCTACAGTGAACTCATTTTTGACAAAGGTCCCAAGGATATATATCGGGGAAAGAACAGTCTCTTCAATAAATGGTGCTGGGAAAACTGGATGTCCGCATGCAGAAGAATAAAACTAGATTTCTATCTCTTGCCATACACAACCCTCTAATAAAAATGGATTAAATACATCAATCTGAGATCCCAAAATATTAAACTATTAAAGAAAACTGATGAAACTATCCAGGACATTGTTACTACTTTTTTGAGATTTATTTTTTTAGATTATTTGTCATTGGCATATAGAAATACTACTGATTTTTGTATATTGATTTTGTATCTTGCAACTTAACTGAATTCATTTATCAGTTCTAATCATTTATTGGTGAAGACTTTAAGTTTTTCCAAATATAAAATTATATTATCTGCAAACAAAGATAATTTGAATTCTTTCTTTCCAGTATGGATACACTTTCCTTCCTTCTCTTGTCTGATTGCTCTAGCTGGCAATTCCAGTATTATGTTGAATAACAGTAGTGACAGTGGGCCCCCTTGTCATGTTCCAGATCTTGGAGGAAAGCTTTCAGTTTTTCCCCATTTAGTATGATACTAGCTATGGGTCTACTGTATGTGGATCTCATTTTGTTCAGGTGTGCTCCTTCTATACTATTTTTTGAGGGGTTTTATCATGAAGGGATGTTGAATTTTATCAAATGGTATTTCAGCATCAATTGAAATGATCATATGGTTTTTGTCCTTCATTCTGTTGATATGCTGTATCACACTGATTGAGTTGCATATGTTAAAACATTTTTGTATCCATGGGATAAATCCCACTTGGTCATAATGAATGATCTTTGTAATGTATTGTTGAATTTGGTTTTCTAGGATTTTGTTGAGGATTTTTGCATTGATGTTCATAAGGGGTATTGGCCTGTAGTTTTGTGCTTCTTTTTTGGTTTTTTGATGACTTTGTCTGGTTTTGGTAGTGGAATAATACTAGCCACAGAGAATGAGTTTGGAAGTATGAATTCTTTCTCTATTTTTTTGGAATAGTTTGATATTAGCTCTTCCTTGTTTGGTAAAATTCAGCAGTGAAGCCATTGGGTCCTGGGCTTTTTATTGCTGGAGGGCTCTTTATTACAACTTGTTACTGGCCTATTTCAGATTTAGATTTCTTCATGATTCAATCTTGGTAGGTTGCATATGTCTAGGAATTTATCCATTTCTTTCAGGTTTTCATATGTGTCGGCATATGGTTGCTTGTAGTAGCCACAATGATACTTTGAATTTCTGCCGTATCAGTTGTAATGTCTTTTTCATCTCTGATTTTATTTGGGTCTTTTCTTTTTCTTTCTTCTTAGTTAATCTGACTAAAAAAGCTGGTGTATTTTGTTTATCTTTGCAAATAACCAATGTTTTGTTTCACAGATCCTTTGTATTGTTTTGTTTCAACTTCATTTACTTCTGCTCCATGTTTTTTTATCATTTCCTTTCTTATGTTAACCACAAGTTGTATGCTCTGGCTTTTTTCCTGCTTCTTTAAGATGCATTATTAGATTTTGAATCTGAAGTTTTTCTACTGTTTTAATGTAGGCATTTATAGCTATAAACTTCCCACTTAGTACTGCTCTTGCTATGTTACACAGGATTTGCTATCTTGTATTTCTATTTTAATTTGTCTCAATAATTTTTTTAATTTTCTTCATAATTTATTTATTGGCCCATTGATCATTCAGGAGCATATTTTTTATTACTATACTTTAAGTTCTGGGGTACATGTACACATCGTGCAGGATTGTTACATAGGTATACATGTGCCATGGTGGTTTGCTGCATCCATCACCCCTTCATCTACATTAGGTATTTCTCCTAATGCTATCCCTCCCCAATCCCCCCAACCCCTGCTATTCCTCCCCTAACTCCCCACCTCCTGACAGGCCCTGGTGTGTGACGTTCCCCTCCCTGTGTCCATGTGTTCTCCTTGTTCAACATCCACCTATGAGTGAGAACATGCAGTATTTGATTTTCTGTTCTTGTGTCAGTTTGCTGAGAATGATGGTTTCCAGATTCATCCATGTCCCTACAAAGGACACAAACTAATCCTTTTTATAGCTGCATAGTATTCCATGGTGTATATGTGCCACATTTTCTTTATCTAGTCTATCATTGATGGGCATTTGAGTTGGTTCCAAGTCTTTGCTATTGTAAACAGTGCCACAATGAGCATACGTGTGCATGTGTCTTTATAATAGAATGATTTATAATCCTTTGGGTATATACTCAGTAATAGGATTACTGAGTCAAATGGTATTTCTATTTCTAGATCATTGAGGAATCGCCACACTGTCTTCCACAATGGTTGAACCTAATTTACACTCCCACCAACAGTGTAAAACTGTTCCTATTTCTCCACATCCTCTCCAGCATCTGTTGTCACCTGATTTTTAATGATCGCCATTCTAACTGGCATGAGACGGTATCTCAATGTGGTTTTGATTTGCATTTCTCTAATGACCAGTGATGATGAACATTTTTTCATGTTTGTTGGCCTTATATATGTCTTCTTTTGAAAAGTGTCTGTTCATATGCTTCACCCATCTCTGAATGGGTTTGTTTGTTTTTTTCTTATAAATCTGTTTTAGTTCTGTGTAGATTCTGGATATTAGCCCTTTGCAATGGGTACATTGCAAAAAATTTTTTCCATTATGTTGGTTGCCGGTTCACTCTAATGATTGTTTCTTTTGATGTATAAAAGCTCTGGAGTTTAATTAAGTCCCATTTGTTTATTTTGCCTTTTGTTGCCAATGCTTTTGGTGTTTTGGTCATGAAGTTCTTGCCTATGCCTATGTCCTGAATGGCTTTGCCTAGGTTCTCCTCTAGGGTTTTTATGGTGTTAGGTCTTCTGTTTAAGTCTTTAATCCATCTGGAGTTAATTTTAGTGTAAGGTGTCAGGAATGGGTCCAGTTTCTTCTTTCTGCACATGGCTAGTTCTTGGCATCTTTATCAGGAACAATTGACCATCAAGTTGTGGATTTATGGAATTCCCACCATTACTTACTTTGTCCTGTGATGATACTGAAGGCCCTGGGTTTCTGATTTGATACTGCCAACAAGGATAGAGGGGAAGACGAAGGGAGGCAGCACAGAAGAAGCTACTTAAACCACATTTTTGTCAAAGGCTAGATATACAATAGCACTGGGAGTTTTGGGGAAACTCTTATAAGTTTCCATTGGCATCCATGTCCTTGGCTCTACCCTCTCCTTATAGAGGGAAACCTCCCCTTTATGTGACATGAAACATCTCAGAGTTTAGGAGATCTTTCTCTCAAACTCAATAGTATCAGTATGAGGCCATGATATGTTTCAGTATTTATCAATCACCTCTCAGTCATTTTTTACTCTTCAAAGCACTTTCACATACATTTTTATTTAAGTTTCAAATATTAGATATAATAGGCAGTCACTCTCCTGAGCACTTAACATAATTACATAATTTAATCCTCATTAAAACTTCATGAGGTAGGCACTATTATCCCCATTATACAAATGTGCAAGGCAAGACACAGAGAAGTTAATAAATTGCCCCAAGACAGACAGCTGTAAATAGTGGAGCTAATAGTCATACCCAAATTTGCTTGACTCTAGAGTCAGTGCTGTTGAACAAGTCTATGTGTATATATATATATATATATATATATATACACACACACACACACGTATATATATATATATATGTATGTGTATATATATATATTAGTGTATTTATACTTTTTAACCTGCTTTTTCACTCAATAAATATTTTAGAATCTTTTGATATTGGTAAATATAACTTTACATTACCTTTTTTTATATTATACTTTAAGTTCTGGAGTACATGTGCAGAGCATGCAGGTTTGTTACATAGGTATACATGTGCCATGGTGGTTTGCTGTATCCATCCTACATTACCATTTTAAATGTACTTTACTGTTCCATTATAAGGCTGTACTAAAATTTATGCAATCTCTTATTGATAGAAATTTTTCTTATGCCTAGTTTCTCACAATTTAAATGACATTGTGCTGAAAACCTTGTACATACATACATTTTCACACATATGTTTTACTATTCACTCAGAATA
The DNA here is from genome assembly GCF_009761245.1 of Sapajus apella. Lineage (NCBI taxonomy): Eukaryota > Metazoa > Chordata > Mammalia > Primates > Cebidae > Sapajus > Sapajus apella. The sequence continues at coordinate 22,862 of NW_022437055.1, forward strand.
AATTCTCAGAAACTTTATGCCACTTTTGGGATGTGACAGGAGTGACCTGAAAAAAGCCTTTAAGAAAAGCTTCAAGGAAACCCCTTTAGAGACAGAGCTAAACCAATGGCTTCATAAAGCCAATCGCAAATTCCCAAAAGCAGATATGTTTAATGGAGAGCAGAGAGAAAAAGAAAGAAGCAAAGTAGCAAAAATCAAAGAATGAATAAAAGGAAGGTGTAAACAGAGAGGAGTTAAGTGAAGAAGAGCATGCTAAAGCAAAATTAAAGTCAGGACTTGTGAACATCTGAGAATAGATGAGCAAGAAAGAATGTTTGCTACCGGTGTCCTTAGCAATAAAATTGAACAGATTGACAGTATACAAGAAGAAATTTGAATTATGGTATTCTTTCTAGAATTGTTTTAAAAGTAGAGAAAAGTCAGGCATGGTGGCTCACACCTGTAATCCCAACACTCTGGGAGGCTGAGGCAGGCAGATCACCTGAGGTCAGGAGTTCGAGACTAGCCTGACCAACATGGAGAAACCCCATCTCCACAAAAAATACAAAACTAGCCGAGTGTGGTGGTACATGCCTGTAATCCCAGCTACTCAGGGGACTGAGGCAGGAGAATTGCTTGAACCTGGAAGGCAGAGGTTGCAGTGAGCTGAGATCGTGCCATTGCAGCCCAGCCTGAGCAACAAGAGTGAAAGTTGGTCTCAAAAAAAAAAAAAAAAAAAAAAAAAGGCAGAGGAAAAGGAGAGGCTATGGTCTTATGTTGAGATATCAATCAAAGCAAAAAGATACAGCTGATAGAGGAACTGATATGACAGCTCCAGAAGTGAGCATCAAGATGTAGTTGTTGAAGAAGAGAAGTGTTCCCAGCCCTGCTAGCCTCACTGCTGAGTTCAGCAAGACTGGAGGACAGCAGCTTCAGCAAACCTCTGAAGGCTGCTATTTTCAGTGGCACCTGGAAGAAAAGGAAAATGGTCATCAAGGGTGACACACTGAATCTAACTGTGGAAAGTGCTGAGGCTGGCAAACTGCACACTCCCCAGGGTGCTATAAACAGCAATAAAGGGATAGGCATTATTTGATCAACAAGTACTAGGATTTCTCTAAAATTTTTTAAACGTCAAAGGCTGTGAAATGTGTCTAGATCAAGCTTTGGTATATGATTTTCTTCTCAAAATCTTGCAGAGAAATAAAATGTCAGGCATACTGATGAAATTGAAGAAGATAACACGTAGCAGTGGGTGGGTAAGGAAAGAAATTGAAGTGATAGTGGAGCAATGAAAGGCTACCTTATATGTGGTCTGCTATGCCTCCTTACAGACACTGATATGCTTAGGAAAAGCAGAGTGTAAAAATGGAGAGAAAATGGTTGATATGTGGCCAGTTATACAGTTTTCAGATAAAACTATGCTGGCAATATGCACAGAAAGCCAGAAAATCTGGAATAGACAAAGTGAAGAGTTACAATTCCAGAAGTCAACAGGATATAGGTTAGTAGCAAAATTCTGTATGTTGTGAAAATTCTTGACATCTACTTTATAGGGAAATAAGATCGAGGAAGAATTTTGGAAACAAAATAAATCTCAGCAGAAATTAAAATAAATTTGGAGAGTTTGAAAGGTACTAGAACAGAGGGTAAGACTGAGCAAGCAGTTTTAGTCATCCTGATAGGAGCCATTGGGGTAGCTGTCTGGAATAGTAAGTCCAACATTCAGGAAGCTCACATTTCAGTGCCTGGAAGATGATGAGCTGGACTTCATCAAGGTGGAGTCATTAGAAGAACTAATGTAGTCCAGGAAAAAGAATTAGCTTTATGTATCAGACAGACCTCAGCTTGAATCTCAGCTCTAAAATATATTAGGCATGTAGCCTAAGACACATTATCTCATCTCTCTGAGCTTTGTTTCTACATTACAAAATGAGGGTAATAATTGTATCTACCACAGAGAGCTATTGTGGGGAACTGATGAGATAGTATATGAGTTTCTGTAATATAAAAAGTGCCCAATAAATATAGAGCTACCAGAAAAAAATCATCAAATTTTTCATAGTGATTATCTCTTGTTGGGATTTGGGGAGTTTTTTACTTTCTTGTTTAATTGTTTTATCTTTTGACTGGACATTTAAAGTAATACATTATTTTGAAATAGTTTTACAATTCATAAGAAGTTGCAAAAATAGCTCAGAGTTTCAACGTAGCCTTCATCCACTCTCCCATAATGTTAATATCTTGGATAACCATAGTATATTGTCAAAATCAGTAAATTAATATTGATATAACACCATTAACTAAAGTACAGACTTTATTCAAAGTTTGCCAGTTTTGTATGCATTTTTGGCATACAGTTCTATAAACTTTTATCATATATGGAGATAGTACTAACCATAATGACAATCTGGTCATCAAACTGTTCAATGGGCATTTTAATAGTGACAATGTAGCATGTTTCATTTTTAGAGAAAAATATGATATTGTGACTATAAAATTATAATATTTTACCTTTTATTTATTTTCCCATAAGTTACTGGTGTACAGGAGGTATTTGGTTACATGAGTAAGTTCTTTAGGGGTGTTTTGTGAGATTTTGGTGCACCCATCACCAGGGCATTATACACTGCACCATATTTGTAATCTTTTATCCCTCACCCTCCTCCCACTCTTCCCCCCAAGTCTCTAAAGTCCATTGTATTATGCTTACATCTTTGTGGCCTCATAGCTTAGTTCCCACATATCAGTGAGAACATATGATGTTTGGTCTTCCATTCCTGAGTCACTTCACTTAGAATAATAGTCTCCAACATCATCCAGGTCACTGCAAATGCTGTTAATTCGTTCCTTTTTATGGCTGCACAGTATTCATATATATATATATATACACACACACGCGCACACACACACACACACACACACATATATATCTCCCAGTTTCCTTAACCACTCATTGATTGATGGACATTTAAATTGGTTCCATGATTTTGCAACTGTGAATTGTGCTGCTATAAACATGTGTGTGCAAGTGTCTTTTTCGAATGACTTCGTTTCTGCTGGGTGGATAGCCAGGATTGGGATTGCTGGATCAAATGGCAGTTCTATTTTTAGCTCTTTAAGTAGTTCTACTTTTAGTTCCCCACTTGTTTTCCAAAGCAGCTGTACTAGTTTACATTCCCACCAGCAGTGTAGAAGTGTTCCCTGTTCACCGCATCCACACCAACATCTACTGTTTCTTTATTTTTTTATTATGCCCATTCTTGCAGGAGTGAGGTGATATTACATTGTGGTATTGATTTGCATTTCCCTGATCATTAGTGATATTGAGCATTTTTTCATATGTATGTTGTCCATTTGTTTGTCTTCTTTTGAGAATTGACTATTCTTGCCCTTAGAACGCTTTCTGATGGGATTGTTTTTTCCCTTACTGATTTGTTTGAGTTCATTGTAGATTCTAGACATTAGTCCTTTGTCAGATGTATAGATTGTGAAGGTTTTCTCCCACTCTGTGGTTTGTCTGTTTACTCTGCTGACTGTTCCTTTTGCCATGCAAAAGCTCTTTAATTATATACCAGCAATTTATCTTTGTTTTTATTGCATTTGCTTTGGGGTTCTTGGTCATGAAATCCTTGCCTAAGCCAATGTCTAGACGGGTTTTTCCAATGTTATCATCTAGAATTTTTAGTTTCAGGTCTTAGGTTTAAGTTCTTAATCCATCTTGAGTTGATTTTTATATAAGGTGAGAGCTGAGGACCCAGTTTCATTCTCCTACAAGCAGCTAGCCAATTATCCTAGCATGATTTGTTGAAAAGAGTATCCTTTCCCCACTTTATGTTTTTGTTTGCTTTGTCAAAGATCAGTTGGCTTTAAGTATTTGGGTTTATTTCTGGATTCTCTATTTTGTTCCATTGGTCTGTGTGCTTATTTTGTACCAGTACCACACTGTTTTGGTGACTATAGCCTAATAGTATAGCTTGAAATCAGGTAGTGTGATACCTCCAGATTTGTCCTTTTTTGCTTAGTCTTGCTTTGGGAATGCAGGCTCTTTTTTGGTTTCATATGAATTTTAGAATTGTTTTCTCTAATTCTGTGAAGAATGATGGTAGTATTTTGATAGGGATTGCACTGAATTTGTAGATTGCTTTTGGCAGTATGAACATTTTCACAATATTGATATTCCCCATCCATAAGCATGGTATGTGTTTACATATGTTTGTGTTGTCTATGATTTCCTTCAGCAGTGTTTCATAGTTTTCCTTGTAGAGGTCTTTCAACTTTTTGTTTAGGTATATTCCTAAGTATTTTATTTTTTCACAGTTATTGTAAAAGGGCTTGAGTTCTTGATTTGATTCACTGCTTGGTCACTGTTGGTGTACAGAAGAGCTACTGGTTTGTGTACATTAATCTTGCATCTGGAGACTTTGCTGAATTTCTTTATCAGTTCTAGGAGCTTTCTGGAGGAGTCTTTAGGGTTTTCAAGGTAAATGATCATACCATCAGAAAACAGCGACAGTTTGACTTCCTCTTTACTGATTTGGATGCCCTTTATTTCTTGCTCTTGTCTAATTGCTTTGGCTAGGACTTCCAATACAATGTTGAAGAGGTGTGGTGAGAGTGAGCATCCTTGTCTTATTCCAGTTCTCAGAGGGAATGCTTACAACTTTTCCCCATTCAGTAACATGTTGGCTGCAGATTTGTCATAGATAGCTTTTGTTACATTAAGGAATGCTCCTTGCCGGGCGCGGTGGCTCAAGCCTGTAATCCCAGTACTTTGGGAGGCCGAGGCGGGTGAATCACGAGGTCAAGAGATCGAGACCATCCTGGTCAACATGGTGAAACCCCGTCTCTACTAAAAAGTACAAAAAATTAGCTGGGCATGGTGGCGCGTGCCTGTAATCCCAGCTACTCAGGAGGCTGAGGCAGGAGAATTGCCTAAACCCAGGAGGCGGAGGTTGCGGTGAGCCGAGATCGCGCCATTGCACTCCAGCCTGGGTAACATGAGTGAAACTCCGTCTCAAAAAAAAAAAAAAAAAAAGAAATGCTAAAAAAGGAATGCTCCTTTTATGCCAATTTTTCTGAGAGTTTTAATCATCAACAGATGCTGGATTTTCTCGAATGCTTTTACTGCATTTATTGAAATGATCATGTGATTTTGTTTTTAATTCTATTTATGTGGTGTATCACATTTATTGACTTGTGTATGCTAAACCATCTCTGCATCCCTGGTATGAAACCCACTTGATCATGATGGATTATCTTTTTGATATGTTGTTAGATTCAGTTAGCTAAGTATTTTGTTAAGGATTTTAGCATTTATGTTCATCAAAGATATCAGGCTGTAGTTTTCTTTTTTGGTTATGTCCTTTCCTGGTTTTGGTATTAGGGTGATGGTAGCTTCACAGAATGAATTAGGGAGGGTTACTTCTTTCTCTACCTTATGGAATAGTGTCAAAAGGATTGGTAACAATTCTTAGAATGTCTCATAGAATTCTGCTGTGAATCCATCTGGCCCTGAACTTATTTTTGTTGGTAATTTTTAAATTGCCACTTCAATCTCTGTGCTTGTTATTGGTCTGTTGAGGATATCTACTTCTTCCTGATTTAAGCTAGGAGGGTTGTATTTTTCCAGGAATTTATTCATCTCTTCCAGGTTTTGTTTGTTTGTTTGTTTGTTTGTTTGTTTTAAGATGGGGTTTCTCCATGTTGGTCATACTGGTCTTGAACTCCCGACCTCAAGCGATCTGCCCACCTCGGCCTCCCAAAGGTTTTCTTGTTTATATGTGTAAAGGTGTTCATGGTAGCCTTGAATGATCCTTTGTATTTCGGTCGTGTCAGTTGTAATATCTCCTGTTTCATTTCTTAGTCAGGTTATTTGGATTTTCTCTCTTCTTTTCTTGGTTAATCTTGCCAATGGTCTATCAATTTTACCTTTTCAAAGAACCAGCTTTTTGTAACATTTATCTTTTTTTGTGTGTGTGTATGTGTTTCAATTTCATTTAGTTCTGCTCTGATCATGGTTATTTCCTTTCTTCTGTGGGGTTTTGGTTTGGTTTTTTCCTATTTCTCTAGTTCCTTGACGTGTGACCTTAGAGTGTCAGTTTGTACACTCTCAGTCTTTTGAAAGTAGGCATTCAGGGCTATGAACTTTCCTCTTAGGACCACCTTTGCTGTATCCTGGAGGTTTTGATAGATTGTGTCATTATTGCCACTCTGTTCAAATAATTTTTTAATTTCCATCTTGATTTCACTTTTAACCCCAATGCTCATTCAGGAGCAGTTTATTTAATTTCCATGTATTTGCATCGTTTTGAAGGTAACTTTTGGAGTTGATTTCCAGTTTTATCCCACTGTGGTCTGAGAGAGTGTTTTGTAGATTTCAACTTTCTTAAATTTATTGTTGTTCATTTTATGGCCTATCATACAGTCTATCTTGGAGAAAGTTCCACGCATTGTTGAATAGAATGTGTATTCTGTGGTTGTTGGATGAAATTTTCTGTATATATCTGTTAAGCCCATTTGTTCTATGGTATAGTTTAAATCCATTGTTTCTTTGTTGACTTTCTGTCTTGATGACCTGTCTAGTGCTGTCAGTGGAGTGTTGAAGTCCCCCACTATTATTGTGTTGCTGTCTATTTCATTTCTTAGGTCTATTAGTAATTGTTTTATAAATTTGGAAGCTCCAGTGTTAGGTGCATGTATGTTTAGAATTGTGATATTTTTCTGTTGGACAAGGTCTTTTACCATTATATAATGCCCCTCTTTGTCTCTTTTAACTGCTGTTGCTTTAAAGTGTGTTTTACCTGATATAAGAATAGATACCCCTGCTCACCTTTTCTCTCCATTTACATGAAATTTTTTTACCACCCTTCTACTTTAAGTTTATGTGAGTCCTTAGGTGTTTGGTGAGTCTCCTGAAGGCAGCAGATGGTTGGTTGGTGAGCTCTTATCCATTCTGTGGTTTTATATCTTTTAAGTGGAGCATTTAGGCCACTGACATTCAAAATCAGTATTGAAATGTGAGGTACCCTTGTATTCATCATGTTCTTTGTTGCTTGTGTACTTTTGTTTGTTTGTTTTTTGTTTTTGCCTTTTAACTTGTATTTTTGCTTTTAGGTCCTATGTGATTTACCTTTTAAAGACATTCTGTTTTGATGTGTTTCCAGGATTTGTTAGAAGATTTTGAGCTCCTTTTAGCAGTTCTTGAAGTGGTGGCTTGGTACTGCTAAATTCTCTCCACATTTTTTTGTCTGAAAAAGACTACCTTTCCTTCATATAGTATGCTTAGTTTCTCTGGATACAAAATTCTTGGCTGATAATTGTTTTCTTTGAGGAGGCTGAAGATAGGGCTCCAATTCCTTCTAGCTTGTAGGGTTTCTGCTGAGAAATCTGCTGCTAATATGATAGCTTTTCCTTTATATGTTACCTGGTGTTTCTGTCTCACAGTTCTTTTTTTTTATTTATTTATTGTACTTTGGGTTCTGGGGTACATGTGCAGATCATGCAGGATTGTTGCATAGGTACATACACGGCAATGTGGTTTGCTGTCTCCATCCCCCTGTCACCTATATCTGGCATTTCTCCCCATGTTATCCCTCCACAACCTCCCCACCCCTTCCTGTTGTCCCTCCTCTGGCCCCCTGCAACAGACCCCAGTGTGTGATGCTCCCCTCCCTGTGTCCATGTGTTCTCATTGTTTAACACGGCTCTTAAGATTCTTTCCTTCATCTTGACTTTGGACAACGTGATGGCAATGTGCCTAGGCAAAGATCCTTTTGCAATGAAAATCCCAGGTGTTCTTTGTGCTTCTTGTATTTGGATGTCTTGGTATCTAGCAAGGCTGGGGAAATTTTCCTGGATTATTCTCCCAGATATGTTTTCCAAGCTTTTAGAATTCTCTTCTTCCTCAGGAACACCAATTATTCTTATATTTGGTCATTTAACATAATCCCAGACTTCTTGGGAGGTTTGTTCATTTATTTTTATTCTTTTTTCTTTGTCTTTGTTGGATTGGGTTAATTCAAATACCTCATCTTTGAGCTCGGAATTTCTTTCTTCTACTTGTTCGATTCTATTGCTGAGACTTTCCAGCACATTTCGCATTTTTAAAAGTGTGTCCAAAAATTCCCGAATTGTTGATTTTTTCTTTGAGCTATCTATTTTCTTAAATATTTCTCCCTTCACTTCTTGTATCATTTTTTGGATTTTCTTGCATTGAGCTTTGTCTTTCTCTGACCCCTCCCTGATTAGCTTAATAATTAACTTCCTGAATTCTTTTTCAGGTAAATCAGGGATTTATTCTTGGTTTGGATCCATTACTGGTGAAGTAGTGCGATTTTGGGGGCGGGGAGTTGAAGAGCCTTGTTTTGTTACATTATCAGGGTTGGTTTTCTAGTTCCTTTTCATTTGGGTAGGCTCTGTCAGAGGAAAGGTCTAGGGCTGAAGGCTGTTGTTCAGATTCTTTTGTCCCATGTGGTGTTCCTTTGATGTAGTACTCTCCCCCTTTTCCTATGGATGTGGCTTTCTTTGAACTGAACTGCAGCGATTGTTGTCTCTCTCTGCATCTAGCCACCCAGCAGATCTACCTGGCTCTTGGCCTGTACTGGGAATTATCTGCACAGAGTCCTTTAATGTGAACCATCTATGGGTCTCTCAGCCATCGATACCAGTGCCTGTTCTGATGGAGGTGGTGGGGGGGTTGTGAAATGGACTCCCTGAGGGCTCTTAGCTTTGGTGGTTTAATGCTCTATTTTTGTGCTGGTTGGCCTCCTGCCAGGAGGTGGCGCTTTCCATAGAGCATCAGCTATGGTAGTATAGGGAAGAACTGGCAGTGTGTGGGGCCTTAGGACTCCCAAGATTGTATGCCCCTTATCTTCTACTACCAGGGTGGGTAGAGTAGGACCATCATATGGGAGCAGGGCTAGGCAGGTTTGAACTCAGACTCTCCTTGGGCGGGTCTTCCTATGGCTGCTGTGGGAAATGGAGGTGAGATTCCCAGGTCACTGGATTTGTGTACCTAGGAGGATTATGGCTGCCTCTGCTGAGTCATGCAGGTTGCTGGGAAAGTAGGGGAAAGCCAGCAGTCACAGACCTCATCCAGCTGCCATGCAAACCGAAAGGCCAGTCTCACTCCCACTGTGCCTGCCACCACCCCCGCCAATAGCACCCAGTCCATTTCCAGGCAGAGAGCAATACAAGTTTGAAAACCTACCCCAGGCTACCCACCTCCCAGCTGTGAAAGAAAAGGTCTTGGTTCTTCCCTCCTCTGTGGATTCTGCACACCAGATTTGCACGCTCCCATGAACTCTGGCCAGGAAGCTTCTCACCCTGTTCAACTTGTTACAAAGTTCAGCTAGAGATTTGCTTCTCCCTGTGTAGTTTTAACCACTGCCCCTCTCCCATTGGATCCCTGTGATGCCAGGCAGGAATGGTCTGCTAGGGGACCCAGCTAGCTACCAGAGCCTTTCTGCTGCTTCCTCTACCCCTGTATTTCACTCAGCTCTCTAAATTGACTCAGCTCCAAGTAAAGTCAGAAACTTCTCCCACAAACAAACCTTCAGCTTCTCAGTAAGAGTGTGTATTCATCCCTTTCCCTCTTCTGTGGTTGGGGCACTCAGTTTTAGGGGGGTCTCCCAAGTCCTGCAGGAGCAGTTCGCTTCCTCTATTTTACCTTTTATTTAAAAATTCCTTCCATAGGTAGATAGTTTATTTGAAAAACAATGATCAATATGAGACCATTACAGGGTGCTGGAAGCCATAGATAGAGGTTCCTAATAGAAGTACCTTTGGTCATGCGTCTGTTTTTTGTGGCGTTTCAAGTTCAATCCCTCACATGCATGTCCCACAGTAGCCAGACTTAACTTGCCTCCTAAACATAACAAGAAGGACAAATGAAAGAAATGAGGACAAAGAAAAAGATGTTCTAGACTATTGCTAGTGAATGTGTTGTCTGGAAGCTTGTTAATAAATGCAGAACCTCAGATCTCACCTAGAACAACTGAATCAGAATCTTCACTTTAACAAGACTTGCTGGTGATCTTTGTGCACATTAAAGTTTGAGAAGTACTATTCTATAAATATGGTAGAATAGAAAATGGGATGCAGCTATAGCAAAGAATAAGTTTATGTACTTTGCAGGGACATGGATGAAACTGGAAACAAATCCTCCTCAGCTAACTAACACAGGAACAGAAAACCAAACACCATATGTTCTCACTCATAAGTGGGAGTTGAACAATGAGAACACATGGAGACAGGGAGGGGAACATCACACACCAGGACCTGTCAGGGGTGAGGGACAAGGGGAGGGAGAGTATTAGGACAAATACATAATGCATGCATGGCTTAAAACCTAGATATTGGTTGATAGAGTGCAGCAAACCACCATGGCACATATATACCTACGTTACAAACCTGTATATTCTGCACATGTATCCCAGAACTTAAAAGTAAAATTTTAAAAAAGGGAATAGATAGAATTTTAAGTATACTTATTTCCTCATCAGAATTGAAGGAATCAACAATGATAATTAGAACAGAAGAGACATCAGCTGATAAATGAATTCAAGAATTTTTTTTAGAAGACAGAAAGTAGATGAAAGAATAAGTCACTGATTTGGCAAAGTGGAGAAACTCAAGACCTACAGTGTGAACAAGGGAGGTTATAATTAAAAGATGCCCAAAAAGCAAAACCAGTCCACAGAACCCAGGAGAGGCTCAGAACCTGGAGGCACCATTTTTGGCAGAGAGTAGGGATGGAGTTATGGGATTTTTTAAAATGGGGGATTTATTAGGTATTTTTATATGAAATAATCAGAATTAATTCCCATACACATAGATACTACTCCCCATACTCACAGAACATCACCCAGAAACTACCTCATAAACCAAAAGCCACTGGGTATTTATTGACTGGAGAAACTAATCTGGAGTCTTCAAAATCAGCAACAGCAAGCAAGATGACAGGTGAATTGCAAAAGCTGAACATAAGGTGGTCTATCAAAATTCTGCATATGGAATAGTCAGATGCCCATGTGCACCTCTCCTCTACACCATGGGCAGAAAGCCTTACAATTAGATTACTATTCCAGGGCAGTAAATTGAAATAGCCCTTTCTGGAAAAATTTAGCTTGAAAACAAAAGCCTCCACATGGTGATATTTTGGGTCCCCAGTGAACCACCTAAACACTCAATAGTCAGCTTCTCCAGGTTGCATACCATGTGCATGCCCAGAAAGCTCTCAGTCTCAGCATTTTGTGTATCAAATATACATATGAACACCTAACCAATAATGACCAGATCACTAAGGAAAACTCTCAATATAGGATAAAAAGAAATGAAAAAGAAAGAAGAAAACAATTCAGGGAGTGGGAAAAAAGTGGCAAAATATAAGAAAGCATTGCATCCATAAAATAGATACAAAATGTTACTTTTAAAAGTAGAAAGAAGTAAAGAATAACATGGAAATTATAACTTAATTAAATCTAATATAACTCATTTTATTATATAAAATTAAAATAAATATAATTTAATAAAATAAATATCAAATAGAAAGTGAGAAAATAAAGCAAAAGAAAATTCTCCAAAATTATAATAATAATAAGTGAGAAAACAGAAAAAAGAATATTAGTCCTATAGAATCCATCCAGGAGGTCTAATAATCAATTAATTGACAGTTTCTGAAATAGAAAGAAGAAAAATTGAAGGACAGGAAATTATTGATAAATACAATAAGAGAATTACCCAGATTTGAATGGCATAAATCTAACACAAGTCTACAGATTAACAGTGTTCACAAAGTGTCCAACATAATGAATGATAAAAGGCCCGGTACCAAAGCAAAGCATTGAAATATCAGAACATCTTTTTAAAAAGAGGGAAGATTCCAAATGCTTTGATAAAGGAAGAGGGGAGGTATCACACTCAAAGAAATAAGAATCAAAATGACATGGGGCTTTTTTCTTCCAAACTTTTTGTTTTGAAAATGTTAAACCCACAGAATAGTGGGAAGACTAGCAAAAGGAATATCAATATATCTATCATCCACCTAGATTCACCAATTGCTAGCATTCCGCTACATTTGCTTAATTTCAATAGATAGGCAGGTAGGTATATTAGGCCATTCTTGCATTGCTATAAAGAAATACCTAAGACTGGGCAATTTATAAGGAAAAGAGGATTAATTGGCTCATGGTCTTGCAGACTATATGGGGAGCATGGGACTGGCATCTGCTTGACTTCTGGGAAGGCCCCAAGGAGCTTTTACTCATGGCAGAAGGCAAAGTGGGAGCAGGTATCTCACATGGTGAAAGCAGGAACAGGAGGGGCAGGGGTTAGGGGGTAGATACCAGACACAAACAACGAGATCTCATGAAAACTCAATCATTATTGCAAAAGCAGCACCAAGCCATGAGGAATTAACTCCCATGACCCAAACACGTACCACCAGGCCCCAACTCCAACACTGGATATTACAATTTAACATGATATTTGAGTGGGGACATATATTCCAACTATATCAGCAGGTTGGTGGATATAAGCTATTCTTATAATAAGCAGGAAGACTAAAAGACGAACAAATCAAAAATAGTAACTACAACACATTTCAAGGCATATTCAATACAATAAAACATAAAGAGGAACAACAGAAAGTTTAAAAGCAGGGAAAGAAGTTAAGAGCTAGAGCTTTTAATTAGTCTTCTTTTTGCTTGTTTGTTTTTTATGCAAACAGTGCTAAGTTGTTATCAGCTTACCATAATGAGTTACAAAATAGTACTTAGAATATCATGGTAACCTGAAATCAAAACACATACAATGAATACACAAAAAATAAAAAGCAAGAAATGAAGTCATACCACCAGAGAAAATCACCTTCACCAAAAGAAAGACAGAAAGATAAGAAAGAAGGAAGCCCACAAAAATAACCAGGAAAGAAATAACAAAATGGAAGGAGTGAGTCCTTACCTATCAATAATAGCATTGAATGTAAATGGACTAAACTCTCCAATCAAGACATAGAGTAGCTGAATAGATAAAAATCCAGGACCCATTGATCTCTTGCCTACAAGAAACACACTTCACTTATAAAGACACACATATACTGGAAATAAAGAGATAGAAAAAGACATTCCATGTCAATGGAAACCAAAAAATAGCAGGAGTAGCAATAATTACATCAGACAAAAGAGATTTCAAGACAAACACTATAAGAAGAGACAAAGAAAGTCATTACACAATGATAAAAATGTCAATTCATCAAGAATATATAACAATTGTAAATATATATATTCACCCAACACTGGGGATCCTAGACATGAAAAGGAAATATTATTAGAAGTAAAGGGAGAGATAGACCCCAATATGATAATAGCTAGAAACATCAACACCCAATTTTCAGGACTGACCAGATATTCCAGACAGAACATCCACAAAGAAACATCAAATTTAATCTGTACTATTGACAAAATGAACCTAATAGATATGTAAAGAACATCTTATCCAATAGCGCAGAAGGCACACTGTTTTCCTCAGTACATGGATCATTTTCAAGGAACAAGTCTTAAAATATTTAAAAAATTAACGTATTATCAGGTTTCTTCTCTGACCAAAATAGAATAAAACTAGAAATCAATAACAGGAGGAATTTTGAAAACACAAATACATGGAAATTTAACAATATGCTCATGAATGACCACTGGATCAATGAAGAAATTATGAAGAAAACTGAAAAATTTATTGAAACAAATGATAATGAAAACACAACATACCAAAACCTAACGCATACAACAAAAGCAGTACTAAGAGGGAAGTTTGTAGCTATAAGTGCCTACATCACAAAGGACAAAAAGCTCTAAATAGGCAACCTAATAATGCATCTTACAGAAATAGAAAAGCAAGAGCAAACTAAGCCCAAAATAGTAGGAGGAAAGAAATAATAAAGATAAGAGCAGCCTGGGCGCGGTGGTTCACTCCTGTAATTCCAGTACTTTGGGAGGCCAAGGTAGGTGGATCGCAAAGTCAGGAGATGGAGACCATCCTGGCTAACACAGTGAAACTCTAAAATTAGCCTGGCGTGGAACCCCATCTCTACTAAAAATACAAAAAATTAGCCAGGCATGGTGGTACATGCCTGTAATCCCACCTACTTCAGGGGGCTCAGGCAGGAGAATCGCTTGGACTCGAGAAGCAGAGGTTGCAGTGAGCAGAGACTGCGCCACTGCACTTCAATCTGGGTGACAAAATCAAGATTATGTCTAAATATATGTGTGTGTGTGTGTGTGTGTGTGTGCAAAAATAAATGCAATCGAATGAAGAAAACAATACAAAATATCAATAAAGAGTTGGTTTTTTCCATCATCAGAGATTATTACAAACAATTCTATGCACACAAACTAGTAAACCTGGAAGAAATTGATAAATTCCTGGACACTTGCCTCCTCCCAAGCCTAAACCAGGAAGCTGAAACCTTGAATAGACCAATAAAAAGGTCTGAAGTTGAGGCAGCAATTAAGAGCCTACCACCCAAAAAAAGCCCAGGTCCAGACGGGTTCACAGCCGAATTCTACTAGACATACAAAGAGGAGCTGGTACCATTCCTTCTAAAACTATTCTGAATAATCCAAAAGGAGGGAATCCTTCCCAAATCATTTTATGAGACAAACATCATCCTGATACAAAAACCCGGCAGGAACTCACAAGAAAAGAAAACTTCAGGCCAATATCCATGATGAACATAGATGCAAAAATCTTCAATAAAATACTGGCAAGCCGATTGCAACCAGCACATCAAAAAGTTTATCCACCATGATCAAGTAGGCTTCATCCCGGGGATGCAAGGTTGGTTCAACATAAGCAAGTCTATAAACATAATTCACCACATAAACAGAATCAAAGACAAAAACCACATGATTATCGCAATTGATGCAGAGAAGGCCTTTGACAAAATTCAACAGCCTTTTATGCTAAAAACCCTCAATAAGCTAGGTATTGACAGAACGTATCTCAAAATAATAAAAGCTATTTACGACAAACCAACAGCCAATATCATACTGAATGGGCAAAAACTGGAAGCATTCCCCTTGAAATCCGGCACTAGACAAGGATGCCCTCTCTCACCACTCCTATTCAATACAGTACTGGAAGTTCCACCCAGAGCAATCAAGCAAGAAAAAGAAATAAAGGGTATTCAAATAGGAAAGGAGGAAGTCAAATTGTCTCTATTTGCAGACAACATGATTGTATATCTAGAAGACCACATCATCTCAGCCCAAAAGTTCCTGAAACTGATAAGCAACTTGAGCAAAGTCTCAGGATACAAAATCAATGTGCAAAAATCACAAGCATTCCTATACACCAATAACAGACTTAAAGAGAGCCAAATCAAGAACGAACTGCTATTCACAATTGCTACAAAGAGAATAAAATACCTAGGAATACAACTAACAAGGAACGTAAAGGACCTCTTCAAGGAGAACTACAAGCCACTGCTCAACAAAATAAGAGAGGACACAAACAGATGGAGAAACATTCCATGTTCATGGTTAGGAAGAATCAATATTGTGAAAATGGCCATACTGCCCAAAGTAATTTACAGCTTCAATGCTATCCCCATCAAGCTACCAATGACCTTCTTCACAGAACTGGAAAAAAACACCTTAAACTTCATATGGAACCAAAAGAGAGCCCGCATAGCCAAGTCAATTCTAAGCAAAAAGAACAAAGCGGGAGGCATCACACTACCAGACTTCAAACTATACTACAAGGCTACAGTAATCAAAACAGCATGGTACTAGTACCAAAACAGAGATATAGACCAATGGAACAGAACAGAGGCCACGGAGGCAACACAACATATCTACAACCATCTGATCTTTGACAAACCTGACAAAAACAAGCAATGGGGAAAGGATTCCCTGTTTAATAAATGGTGTTGGGAAAACTGGCTAGCCATGTGCAGAAAGCAGAAACTGGGCCCCTTCCTGACACAATATACTAAAATTAACTCCAGATGGATTAAAGACTTAAACATAAGACCTAACACCATAAAAACCCTAGAAGAAAATCTAGGCAAAACCCTCAGGACATAGGCGTAGACAAGGACTTCATGACCAAAACACCAAAAGCATTGACAACAAAAGTCAAAATAGAGAAATCTGACCTAATCAAACTCCACTGCTTCTGCACAGCAAAAGAAACAGTCATTAGAGTGAATTGCCAACCAACAGAATGGGAAAAAATTTTTGCAGTTTACCCATCTGACAAAGGGCTGATATCCAGAATATACAAAGAACCAAAACAGATCTACAAGAAAAAAACAAACAAGCCCACTCAAAAGTGGGCGAAGGATATGAACAGACACTTTACAAAAGAAGACATACATGAGGCCAACAAACATATGAAAAAATGCTCATCATCATTGGTCATTAGAGAAATGCAAATCAAAACTACATTGAGATATCATCTCACGCCACTTAGAATGGCGATCATTAAAAAGTCTGGAGACAACAGATGCTGAAGAGGATGTGGAGAAATAGGAACACTTTTACACTGTTGGTGGGAGTGTAAATTAGTTCAACCATTGTGGAAGACAGTGTGGCGATTCCTCAAGGACCTAGAAATAGAAATTCCATTTGACCCAGCAATCCCATTACTGGGTATATATCCAAAGGATTATAAATCGTTCTACTATAAGGTTACGTGCACACGAATATTCATTGCAGCACTGTTTACAATAGCAAAGACCTGGAACCAACCCAAATGTCCATCGATGATAGACTGGACAGGGAAAATGTGGCATATATACACCATGGAATACTATGCAGCCATAAAAAATAATGAGTTTGTGTCCTTTGTAGGGACATGGATGAACCTGGAAACCATCATTCTCAGCAAACTGACACAAGAGCAGAAGATCAAACACCACATGTTCTCACTCATAGGTGGGTGTTGAACAATGAGAACACATGGACACAGGGAGGGGAGCACTACACACTGGGGTCTGTTTGGGGGAAATAGGGGAGGGACAGTGTGGGGTGGGGAGTTGGGGAGAGATAGCATGGGGAGAAATGCCAAATATGGGGTGATGGGGAGGAAGGCAGCAAATCACGCTGCCACATGTGTACCTATGCAACAATCTTGCATGTCCTTCACATGAACCCCAAAACCTAAAATGCAATAAAATAAATTTTAAATAAATAAATAAAATGAAAAAAAAAGAAAGAAAGAGAATATCCAAATAAATAAAATTACAGATGAAAAGAGACATTACAACTGACATTGCAGAAATTCAAAGAATCATTAGAGGCTAGTATAAACAACTATATACCAATAAATTGGAAAAATTAGAAGAAATTGACAAATTCCTAGACACATACAACCTACCAAGATTTATTCAAGAAGAAATCCAAAGCCTGAATAGACCAATAGCAAGTAACAAGTTTGAAGTCATAATAAAAATTCTCCCAGTAAAGAAAGCTCAGGACCCAATAGCTTCAATGCTGAATTCTACCAAACATTTAAAGAAGAACTAATATCAATCCTACACAAACTGTTCCAACAAATAAAGGAGGAGTGAATACTTTCAAACTCATTCTATGAAGCCACAATTACCCTGATACCAAAATCAGACAAAGACACATTTGTTTAAAAAAAGAAAACTACAGGTCAATATCCCTGCTGATTATTGACACAAAAAATCCTCAACCAAATATTAGTAAACTGATGTCAACAAAATATTAAAGAGATTATTCATCATGACCAAGTGGGATTTATCCCTGAGACGCAAGGATGGTTCAACATATGCAAATCAATCATATGAGTTTCATATGTAAGATTGATTTGCACATGTCATACATCATATCAACAAGATGAAAGACAAAAATCATATGATCATTTCAATTGATGCTGAAAAAGCATTTGGTAAATTCAACACCCCTTCATGATAAAACCTCAAGAAACTGGATGCAGAAGAAACATACCTCAACATGATAAAAGCCATATCTGACAGACACACAGCTAGTATCATACTGAATGGGAGAAAACTGAAAGCCTTTCCACTAAGATCTGGAATATGACAAGAATGTCCACTGTTATTCAACATAGTACTGGAAGTTCTAATTAGAGTAATCAGACAAGAGAAACATCACATCACGTTCAAAAGCTTCTGCACAGCAAAGGGAACACTCAACAAAGTGAAGAGACAATCTACACAATGGGAGAAAATATTTGCAAAATACCCATCTGATAAGGGATTAATAACCAGAAAATATAAGAAGCTTGTACTACTCTATAGGAAAAAAATCTAATCTGATTTTTAAATGGGCAAAAGATCTGAACAGACATTTCTCAAAAAGCATACACATGGCAAATAGGCATACGGAAAGGTGTTCAACATAATCGATCATCAGAGAAATGCAAGTCAAAACTAAAATGAGATATCTCACCCACATTAAAATGACTTTTATCCAAAAGACATGCAATAACTAATGCTGGTGAGGATGCAGAGAAAAGGGAACACTCATACACTGTTAGTGGGAATATAAATTAGTACAACCATCATGGAGAACAGTATGGAGGTTCCTCAAAAACCTAAAAATAGAGCTACCATATTAGCCAGCAAAGAAAGGAAATTAGCATATAGAAGAGATATCAGCACTCCCATGTTCATTGCAGCACTTTTCTCAATAACCAAGATTTGGAAGTAACTTAAGTGTCCATCAACAGAGGAATAAAGAAAGTATGGTACATATACACAATAGAGTACTATTCAGCTATTAAAAAAAAAAAAAAGAAAGAGATCTTGTCATTTTCAACAGCATGGATGGAACTAGAAGTTATTATGTCAAGTAAAATAAGCCAGGCACAGAAGGACAAATGTCACATGTTCTCACTTATTTGTGGGATCGAAAATTAAAATAATTAAATTCATCAAGATAGTGAGTAAAATGATGGTTACCAAAGACTCGGAAGGGGAATGAGGGCATGGGGCAGAAGTCGGGATGGTTAACAGTACAAGAGAAACAGAATAAATAAGACCTAATATTTGCTAACAGAACAAGATAACTATTTTCAAAGTAATTTAACAGCACATTTTAAATAACTAAAAGTATAATTGAATTGTTTGTAATAAAAATGATAAATCTTTGAGGGGATGAATGCCCCATTTATTCTGTAGTAATTATTATACATTGCATGCCTATATCAAATATCTCATGTAACCCATAAATACATATACCTACTACATACCCACAAAAATTTTTAAAAGAGAAGTCAATGAAATTGAAAACACAGAAACAACAAAGTCATTGAAACAAACAGCTAGTTCTTTTAAAAGATCAATAGAGTTGACACACCTCTAGAAAAACTGACAAGGAAAAAAGAGAAGACACAAATTATCTAACAGGCACAGTGGCTCACGCCTGTAATCTGAGCATTTTGGGGGGCCTGGGCAGGTGGATCGCTTGAGCCCAGGAGTTCTACAGCCACCTAAACAACATGACAAAACTCTGTCTCCACAATAAGTACAAAAAAATAATTAACCAGGTGTAGTGGCACACAGCTGTACCCCCAGTGACATGGGAAGCTGATGCGGGAGGATTGCTTGAGCCTGGGAAGTGAGACTGCAATGAGCCATGATTACATCACTGCACTCCAGCCTGGGCGTTGAAGTGAGACCTTGTCCCCCCCCAAAAAAGACAAATTATCAATATTAGGAATAAAATGAGATATCACTATGGACCCTGTAGACATCAAAAGGGTAATAAGGGAATAGTACAAATGGTTCTACGTACATAAATTTGACAATATACATGATATGAACCAATTTCTCAAAAAAATATATACTACCACAGCCTCACCCAATATAAAATATATAATTTCAATGGCATTATAACAAAATTAAATTCATAATTTTTAAACTTCACAAAAGAAATGAGGTCCAGATTATTTCACTGGAGAATTATATCAAATATTTAAAGACGAATTAACACTAAGTTCACACAATATCTTCCAGACAATAGGAGGGAACACTTCTCAATTCTTTTTATAAAGCTAATATTATCCTGATAATAAAATCAGACAAAGGACAATACAGAAATGTACCAAACAATACCCCTCATGAATATAGATGCAAAAATTCCCAACAAAGTACTAGAAAAAAAAAATCAGCAATGCATAGAAGTAATTAAACAACATGCTCAAGTAGAGTTTATGCCATGGATGCTGATGTGGTTTGAATGTCCCCATCAAAATTCATACTGAAATTTAATTGCCACAGTGATGGTATTGGGAGGTGAGGTATAAAAGAGGTGATTAAGTCATGAGGGCATCACTCTCATGAATGAATTAATGTCATTATGACAATGAGAGAGTTACACAGGAGTAGGCTCATAATAAATGGATAAATTTAGCTCTTATTTTCTCAGTCTTGCGTGCTCAATTCTGCTTTCCACCCTTCTACCATGGACTGACCCTCACTGGATGGCACATCATATTCTTCTCAGCCTCCAAAATTGTAAGCCAAATAAATTTCTTTTTTTTTTTTTTTTATAAATTATTCAGTTTAAGGTATTCTGTTATAGCAGCAGAAAATAAATTAAGACAGAAAACTGGTACCAAGAAATGGAGCTATTGCTATTAAAAAATGCCTGAAAAAGTGGAAGCAGCTTTGGAACTGAATAATGGTTAGGGGCTAGAAGAATTTGGAGCAGCAGGCTAGAAAAAGTCTAAATTGCCATGAACAGAACATTAAGTGGGTTTCTGGTGAGGGCTCCTAGGGGCAAAGCTACAAGGAAAGTCTAAATCTTCTTGGAGATCATTTAAGTGGTCATGACCAGAATGCTGATAGAAATATGGACAGCAAAGGCCATTCTGATAAAGTTACAGACTCATTTGAAAAACAAAATATTGGAAACTGAAGAAAAAGCCTTCCTTGTTATAAAGTAGCAAAGACCTTGGCTGAATTGTGTCTGTGCCCTAGGACTTCATGAAAAGCAGAACTAAAGAGCAATGAACTAGGATATCTAATGGAAGAAATATCTAAGCATCAATGCATTCAGGCTGCTGCATGGCTACTTTTAGCCACATACGTGAGATGCAAACGCCAAAGAATGACATAAAGATGAAATTTATACTTAAAAAGATAAGCCAAACAGAAAGATAAGGAAAACTCACAGGCTGGCCATGTAAAGAGTGAAAGAGCATACTCTGGAATATTAACAATAGGCCAGGTGCAGTGGCCCACACCTGTTACTCCAGGACTTTGGGAGGCTGAGGCAGGTGGATTTCTTGAGCTCAGAAGTATGAGGCCAGCATGGGCAATACTGCAAAACCCTGTCTCCACCAAAAATACAAAAAATTCGCCAGGCATGGTGGCATGTACCTGTGGTCCCATCTACCTGGGAGACTGAGATGGGAGGAATGCTTGAGCCTGAGAGGCAGAGGTTGCAGTGAGCCAAGATTGCACCTCTGCACTCCAGCCTGGGCGACAGAGCAAGACAACATCTTAAAAAAAAAAAAAAAAAAGTACTAAGAATATAATACTAAGATTTTGACCAAGCAATCATTTACTAGAGAGATTAGTATTGATAGAAAAGGGTCAGGTGCTATTCATGAAAACAATGAGAGAAAAAAAAAACCGGAAGGAATTTTAAAGAATTTTGAGGTTGCCCCTCCCATCATAGGCTCAGAGCTATAGGAGGACAGAATGATTTCAGGGGACAGGTCCTGGGTGTCTTCCATGGGCTCACTGCCCAGAGCCTCCTCAGGACTCTGCTCCCCACATTCTAGTGCCACACTCCTCAGCTGCCCCAGTCATGGCTCAGTGGGCCCAAGTATGGCTTGACGTGCTGCTCCAAAAGGTTTAAGTCATAAGCCTTAGCAGCATCCACATGGTGTTAATTCTACAGATACATAGAATGCAAGAGCTGTGAAGGAATAGCTTCCTCCACCTAGATTTCAAAGGATGCCACAAAATGCCTGAAAGCCAAGGCAGAAACCTACTACAAAGGTAGAGCCACCAGAGAGAACTTCCCCTCTAAGGCAATGCTTAGTGGAGCTGCAGGAGTAGGGCTGCCCTTAAGACTTCAGCACTATAGAGGTCCAAACATCCAATGACAGCCTGGGAGAACTGCAGACATGAAACTTCTACCAATGAGAGCTGCTGAATAGACTGAGTCCTGAAAAGCCATAGGGGCCATGTTGCCAGAGGCCTTGGACACCCAATTCCCACCTCAGTGTATCTAGGAAGTGATAAGTGCTGTCAAAGCAGATTATCTACGTTTACGACTTAATGTTTCCTGTTGGGTTTTGGACTTACTTAGGGCTTGTTACTTCTTTCTTTTTGCCTATTTCTCCCTTTTGGAATCAAAATGTGTATCCTATACTGGTCCCACATTGTATTCTGGAAATAGATAACTTGTTTTGATTTCACAGGTTCATAGCTGGAAGGAATTTGCTTCGGAATGAATCATGACTTGAGTCTCACCCATATCTGATTCAGATAAGACTGGACTTCTGATTTTTTTTGTGTCAGATTTGAATCAGCCTAGTTGTGCTAAATCCAAGAATGGGGAAAGGTTTCAAAGTGGCTCAGTGGCCAATTAAATGCTTTCAAATTGATGGTTTGTTGTGAGGCTTTCACATACCAATAACCATGCAAATGTATTTAACACATACAGGCAGTAATAAGAAAGAGGGCGAACAAACCATGGTGAGTAATTCAGGAGACCAGCATACTGACAGACAAACTGGGCAGCTCTGTATTTCCTTCAAAATGCTGACCAGTGGGGAAGAAGAGCAGTGGCTCTTCTAGGGTAGTTTCCAGCAGCCATTACGAAGAGGCCTTGGAGTTCTCATGGGCAGAGCTTCTTTAGGCATCTAAGCCATGGTCGGTTTGTTCGTTCTTTTATGGCCCTCCACAGGAGGGTCCATTGTGGTTATCTTAGCCTCACTTTCTTGTCAGGTCTGGAGGGTGCCTGGTCACAGTAGGTATCATCACCTCAGTCCATTATACATATGTTTATCACTTTGAGGGGTCAGCAATTTCACTATAGACTGAGTCACTTTTTGTAAGTTACTCTATTTTGAGACATTTAGGATAACAAAACATTATTATATATCAGGACATTTGAGTTGATACTGAAAAAAGTTAAGACTTTTGGAACTATTGGAATAAAGTGAATGTATTTTACATGTGAGAAGAATATGAATTTGGAGGGCCAGGAGAGAATACTATGGTTTCAATGTGCTCCCCAGAAGTTCATGTATTGGGCACTTAATTGTCACTGTAACAGCATTAAGAGGTGGGGTTTTTAAAAGGTGACAGATTAATGCTGTTATCACAGGAGTGGGTTAGTTATGATGGGAACAGACTCCTGGTTTAAAAATGTAAGTTTATCCCCCATCTTTTCTCTCTGTCTTTCCTGTGTGCTTCCTCATCATGTGATATCTTCCACCATGAGATTACCCTTACCAGATGCAAATACCATGCTCTTGGACTTGCCAACCTCCAGAACCATGAGTGAAATAAATCTATTTTCTTTGTAAATTATCTAGTCTGTAGTGTTCTATTATAGCAACAAAAAATGGATAAAGACAGTTGCAAAGCTGGTACAATATTACAAAAATCAATCAATATAATTTACCATATTAAACTTTTAAAATTATTATACTTTAAGTTCTGGGTACATGTGCAGAATGTACAGGTTTGTTACATAGGCATATATGTGCCATGGTGGTTTGCCGCACCCATCAGCCCGTTATTTACATTAGGTATTTCTCCTAATGTTATCCTTCTCCTAGCTCTCCATCCCCCAGCAGGCCCCAGTGTGTGATGCTCCCCTCCCTGTGTCCATGTATTCTCATTGTCCAACTCCTGCTTATGAGTGAGAACATGTGGTGTTTGGTTTTCTGTACTTGGGTTAGTTTGCTGAGAATGGTGGTTTCCAGTTTCATCCATGTCCCAGCAAAGGACATGAACTCATCCTTTTTTATGGCTGCATAGTATTCCATGGTGTATATATACCACATTTTGTTTATCCAGTCTATTATTGATGGGCATTTGGGTTGGTTACAAGTCTTTTCTATTGTGAACAGTACCACGATAAACATACATGTATATGTGTCTTTATAGTAGAATGATTTATAATCCTTTGGGTATATACTCAGTAATGCGATTGCTCAGTCAAATGGTATTTCTAGTTGTAGAAGATTAAATCCAGAAAATTTAAAAGGAAACATTATATGATCATATTGGTCAATGTAGGAAAAGAGTTTGAGAAAAATAATACCAATTCACCATAAAAATTAGAAAAATATAGAGAAGAACTTTCTCAACTTGATATAGAACATCTACATAAAACCTAAAGTTAACATCATACTTCATGATGAAAGACTGGAGAGTTTCCCCCTAATATCAACAACAAGGCAAGGATGTCCATTCCACTACTCTTACTCAACATAATATTAGAAGATCTAGCTAGTCCAATAAAGAAGAAAAAGAATATAAAAGGTATACAGATGGAAAATAAATAAAACCACCCCAATTTGAAGATGTCTACATAGAATATCCAAAGAAATCTCCCAAAACCTCCAAAACTAGTAAATGAATTCAGCAAGGTTGGAGGACAGAAGATAATCATACAAAAATTAATTGTATTCCTATATAATAGCAATGAAGTATGGGCACTAAAATGCAAAATACAGTACCATTTAAATTTCTTTTAAAATCCAATACTTAAGTGTAAATCTAATAAAACACATGCAGAACTTATACATTGAAAACTACACAATGCCAATGAAAGAAATAAAAAGTAATCTAAATAAATGGAGATAGATAACATGTTCTGGATTGTGAACTAAGCACATTAAGGATGCAAATTCTTCCCAAGTTGATAAACAGATTTAACGCAATTTCTATCAAAATCCCAGCAAGACTTTTGTAGATATAGATAATATCATTCTACTTAGTCCTTTACAGAAAGAGTTGGTGCATCCCTCCTCTACTGCAAGACAAGTAAGAGTCTAGTTGCTGTTCAGAATTTTCTTTTTCAGTTCCTAGGCCCCTCTTTTATACAAACCCCAACCCAATATTTTCTATGTCCAGTACCATAAGATCTCTTCCTTCAGTCACAGAGAATATTGAGATCATCCAATAAGAATGTTTCAACTACATTTCCAATGTTTCATTCCTGCTTTTATTTATTTGCTGTTGTACATACTTCATTTTTGCGGAATGTAAGCTCCATGCAGGCAGGGATTTTTGTCCTAGTTTTTCAAACCGCTACATCTTCAGTGCCTAGAACAGTATCCGGCAGGTTACAGAGGCTCCACAGATCTTTGTAAAATGGAATTATCTTCAATTTCCATAGACAAGGTGCCATTTCTTCTATCTCAAGTCTAATCCTTCCACCTGTTCTCTGGATATCTTCTATTTCCACCTTTCCAGAGACCTCAGTTCTTTAACAGATCTTTCTTTCTTACAACTTCAACTTTACCTTCTCTCTTTAGCATACAAGTATGCTTATGTCTCTCCCAGTGTATAAGTATAGATAAATAACCACCTACCACCCAACTGCTCACCTCACATTCACAACAGATTTTCTTGAAAGAGTTGTCTATACTCACAGTCTCTACTTCTTCTCCATTAAATCATCAGCCCACCTCAGTTTGGCTTCAGCCCCCACTACACCACTGAAACAGCTTCATTTCAAGGTAGAAATCTCTCCGTGGTACAAATTTCTGTAGAAAGTTCACAATCTTAATCTAACTCTGTAGCATTCAACACAGTTAACCATTCCCTGCCTGAAAGTTTTCTTCTCCTATTGCTTCTTGGACACCATACTCTGGTTTGCTTTCCATCTCTCTCCTTTTCCTTCTCTCTCTACCTTATCTCCTTCCTCTCCCTCCCCAACCTAGTGTGGAGTATTTGCTTGTTTTTTGTGTTACTCCTCTGGACCTTTGTCCTTGTCCTTTTTCTGTACTGTATATATTCCCCTTGCATAAAAGATACATCCACTCTATATACACAGTAGCTGCTTGAAGATTCACATGGCCTGCAGCTGGGTTTTGTTTGGCTAGATTACCATATTTTTTTTTCTTTTCCGCAGTGTGATTTCCATCATTTATTTCTAACTTGAATGTCTTTGGGGAGGGCTTGTGCTCATCTCTTCCTTTTGTCTTAGGCCCATATCAGCCCCAAACAGAATTATTCATTTATGTTACCTGTCTGGATCCTGTAGACATTCCGATTTTTAACTCCTGATACTGATGACTTTCAAGACTATATCAGTAGCACAAACTACACTCCTGTACCCCAAATAATACATCCAATCTTCATTTGGATATCTGATGGGCACTTTACACTCAATGTAGGTAAAACTGAGCTCTGGAGTTCCCCATCAAGTCTTATCCTCCTGTGTTTCCCCTCTTAATGAATGGCACTTCCTGACACCAAAGTTAAATCCTTAGATTTATATTCACTCTCCATTTTCCACCTCATCACTTACATGCAACTGATTAGCAAATCGTGTCAATTCTAACCCCAAAATATCTCTCTAGTGTATGCCTTCTTCTTCTTCCCTACTACTATAATTTTAACTCAAGGTCTTTTCATTTTCACCTAAGTCATTGCAATAGCCTCTATAGGGTATTTCACTATCAGATCCCTTTTTGACCCCTCTAGCATTGACTCTCTACAACTCAGTTCACACCCTAGTTTCAAGCCCAGCAAGACCAGCAACTCTCTGATTCTCTAAACCTCAGTGATTCTGCATGTTCTCTCTGCTTGAAACACCTCCCTATCTTCTTCATTTCAGAAAATCCTATATTCTCCTTTATCTTTCAACTCAGACATTAGCATCTCTAGAAGGTGTTCCTTTCCTGATACCTCACATCCTGTAAGGGAGGAGCCCTTACACCTCTCACCCAACTCCTGCACTAAACTCATTTCCCTATGGGCAGGAAAGATATTCACAACTGTGTTTCACACACCAGGTACACAATAGTCCATCAATAATTTTTTTAAATGAATGATTCTCTGAGTAAGGTCTGTCTTCATTGGACTGGTGCCCAATAGTCTTTGCAATTCAGCTGCAACTTCCATTGTCATCTGATATGTTTTGGATCTGTGTCCCCACCCAAATCTCATGTCGAAATGTAATCCCCAATGCTGGAGATTGAGCCTGGTGGGAGGTGATTGAATCTTGGGGGCAGTTTCTACCCGTTTCACACTATCCCCCTAGTGCTGTTCTCATGATAGAGTTCTCAGGAGATATGGTTGTTTAAAAGTGTGTGACACCTCCCGCTTCTCACTCTCTTCTTCCTACTCTTGCCACATAAGAAGTGCGTGCTTCCCCCTTCACCTTCCGCCATTATTGTAAGTTTCCTGATCTTTCCCCAGAAGCCAAGCAGATGCTGCCACACTTCCTGCACAGTCTGCAGAACTGTGAGCCAATTAAACCTCTTTTCTTTATAAATTACCCCAACTCAGGTATTTTTTATAGCAATGCAGAAATTGACTAATACATCATCCATATCTCTCACTAGACCCCACATGAATCTAATGCTCCAAACAATATCAAAAATATCATATTATAGCTTTTGACGGAGAAGAAAGTCTGTAAAACTTAACAATTATATTTACGAATCTAAATAAATTGCCAAAGTGACTGTTGAATAAGGAAACAAACTACTCTACTTCATTCCCTGAAGACCCTGTGCTGGTTTCCCATCTGTAAAATTGATCATGGGCTCCTCAATACCTTCTGTTATAATAAATCTATCCCTTATCCACCAAATTAAATACCATTTTCTTGAAACCTTACCTGCTCTACTGAGCCAAAAATAGAAATGATTGCTCCTTCCTCTGAGCTCCTCCACCTTGGATTATCTGATAACTATCTAATTTCGCCTTATTTTGTATTTTTTGTATGCACAGCTTTTATCCCCTTCCTGACTGTAATCACCTTCAGAGCAGATAACATGTCTTTTTTTGATCCTTTGATGCCCCATAGCATCTTGAATTTAGCAAGTACTCAATGCATAGTTTAAGTGACTATTAAATGAGATCAGATTAGGAGTATTTCAACTAATTAAAAATGCATTTAGCATTTGATTATTATCCCTAAAGCCAACTGCTTTGTGAACTTAAACAAAGCTCATCCACAGTAATAATTAATTATCAATTATCATGGTGTTGTTTCCCATTTACAAATATTAACCTAGGGAAAAGCATTTTTCTAAGTTACTGAGAGGAGCAGACACTTTGGTTTCCATTCTAAAACCAAAGCTACAAAATCCATTTCCATATGGTCTGCTTGGACAGTGAAGTGATCGCTTCAGGTTTCAGCTGAAACTATATTGGCAACTCAGAGGTATAATTTTTAAAACCCTCAGTAGGTGCCCTGGAGCCTTTCTGAGATAAAGAGCTGTAATTTAATTTGCTATTGCATAACCCAGTCACGAAAGGCACAAAGGAGCCCACGTTTTCATTCCTTCATAGTAGACATTTAATTATATGATAATTACTTACAGCTTGCTGCTCGGCTTCTACTTTTATGAAATGTAAATTACACTTCACTCAAAAGTGCAAGATGAGCATTTAAAATACTTCACTAAATGAGTTTAAAGAATTTTCTGACATTTTTTCCCAGGCTAAGAATTAGGAAGGCGATATACCTTTAAAGGATACTTTGATTTAGACACCAGGAAAGTTGAGTTCTTAGTGAATATATGAAAGAGAGAAAAACTTCCAAGAAAAAAAATGAATAGTTGTTCTAAGCAAGCTCAATGGCTTCAGTAAAGCCAAAGCCTCCTCTCTCAGAATAAGTCAACCACTTTATCAACCGTGTAGATTCATTAATGGAGTTTTACTGGTAAGGCTAAGGAAAAAACAAAGTGATGACAATGATGAAGATGACACTGTTTAAATGACTACATTTGAAAATGAATGCTAAATGTATATTATTTGTCTTTTATAGCATTACTTTCTCCTAACATTAAAATTGACTCCTACTGGAGGTCAAATGACTAAGAAAATCATTATTATTTCCAAGGCTGCATTATGCACTGAAGTAGAAAACACAGTCTGGGGAACCCAAAGCCGCAGAAGACTCCAAGAAATCATGAAGCATTCTCCTTAAACCTTGCACTTTGCATTCAGAGTCCTTGCCATCATTATTGCTAAATCAAACTATACGAGTAATCAGGATTACTTTCCATGGTATTTGTCTCTGGTCGTTCATTCAATATCTTGGCCAAAAAAGTTCAAAGAAAAGAGGAAATGAACAAGAGCCAGAAAGGAAGAGAGGTAACTTACATTTTCATATGGGAAACAAAATATAAAACTTTAAGCAAATTATTTCTCATGATTTGATCAGGAAATCATGAGGAATTCAGGGTCAGCTACCACTAACAATCATAAAAGACCTTACGCTTGTAGAGGATTTCATTATTTTCAAAACATTTTCGAACATTAATTCATAGCATGTTAGAGCTAGAAGGAACAATAAAATTCATCCAGTGTCACTCTCCCTTTTAATGTATTTATTCTATCCTTATAAACTTTTATTGAAATATAACATACAAAAATTGAAATCTTAATTATACAGATTGATTAATGTTTATAAAGTAAACACACCCATGCTATCATCACCTAGATCAAGACTCAGAGCATTATCAGCATCCCAAAAGTCTCTCTCATGTTTCTCTTGGTCTTCTACCATTATTCTCATTTCTATCACCATAGATTAATTTTGCCTGTGCTTGAACTTGATATAAATATATTCTCTTTTATCTCTGGCTTCTAATTCAATCTTCTGTATGTGAGATTCATCCATTGTGCTTGGTGTTGTAGTTTTTATTTTCTTATTAACTGCTGTATGATATTCCATTGTATGAATATACCACAATTTATTTATTCATTCCAATGCTGATGAACATTTATATTGTTTTTAGTTTGGTGCCATTACAAATAATGCTGCTGTGAACATTTTGCACGTCTTTTGATGCAAATGTGTGCATTTCTGTTGAGTATATACATAGTAATGGATTTATTAGGTCATTGGGTACACATATACTCAACTTTAATTGAGACTGCCAGTTTTTCAAAGTAGTTGTACCAATTTACACTCCAATCAAAACCATATGAGGGTTCCACTAGCTCCACTCCTTGACAACACTTGCTGTTGTTGGTCTTTTTAATAACTATCCTGATAAGTGTGTAGTGGTACCTCACTGTAGTTTTAATTTGCATTTTCCTGATGACTAATGATGCTTGCTAAACATTTCAGTATACTATTTGGTGAAATACCTGATCAAGTCCTTAATTTTTAATTAGGTTACCTGTCATTTTTTATTTATCTGTGGGAATTATTTATATATTCTGGACACAAGTCCTTTGCTTGTTATGTGCATTACAAATATTTTCCCCCACTCTAATTTGCCTTTTCATTCTCTTAATGATGTTTTAGATTAATATAATTACTTTGTTTCAATAAAGACCAAGAGAAAGGGCTCAAATTACCAACTTGAGGAATGAAATATCAGGAATGAAAAAGGAGGCATCACTACAGATATTGTGTGTTAAAGAAATAAAAAGAAGGCTGGGCATGGTGGCTCACGCCTGTAATCCCAGCAGTTTGGGAGGCGGGGGCAGGTGGATCATGAGGTCATGAGTTCAAGACCAGTCTAGCCAAGATGGTGCAACCCTGTCTCTACTAAAAACACAAAAAAATTAGCTGGGCGTGGTGGCACATGCCTCTAATCCCAGCTACTCAAGGGGCTGAGATGAAGAATTGCTTAAACCTGGGAGGCAGAGGTTGCAGCGAGCCAAGATTATGCCACTGCACTCCAGCCTGGGTAACAGAGAGAGACTCCATCTCAAAAAATAAAATAAAATAAAATATAGTATAAACAACTTTATGCCAACTCTTTTGCTATGATAATGCATGCACTATCTATTTTCATTGTACAAGCTATCACCACCAAATAAATTTAAAGAATTAAAAATTTGAAAATGGTTTCTGGTTTGTTACTTCTCAAATATGGAAAGATATCACTTCATTTATTCAACACTTATTTACAACATCTAAATGTCAGATATTTTATGAGAGGATAGGGATATAACAATGAACAAAAAATAACAGTCCTCATTCTCATGGAGCTTACAAACCCACAGGAAAAAAACAAACATTAACAATCACCTTAATAACTCATTACTATTATGGCAAGTACTACATAGAATAGCTACAGAGTGCTATGCATGTGTATAATAAGGGACTATTTAGGGTAGAAGAGCATGAAAAACTTATCTGAAAGAGCTACATATAAGCTGAGACTTGAAGGATAGTTATAAGTTTGCTATGTGTAGGTGGTGGAGGAAAAGGGAGGATGAGAAAGGGAAAATTCAGAAAGAATGAGTGCCCCTCCCCATAATACACACACATACCTGTGTACATGCACACAGCCTACCTGGTGCAATAAGACCCAAAGATTCAACTGCTCCAGATCAAAGTTAAGAGAATACTGAGCTTTAAAGCCAAGGCAAAAGGGAACAAAGAGCTAAATTACTGTTCTACAATGGAAGTGGCTCTGAGGTTTGGAAAACAGAGACATAGAAGTACCTAGAGCTTTAAGACAGTATTCTCAAAACAGACAGGGTTACTGGAGTTTTACAGATACTACAAGTAGAGTTTATAGACACCCTGTTCCTTGACAGTGCCCAAGGAGGTGACAGAACATCAGAGAAAAATGGCAATATAATATCCAAGAAAGACTAGACCCAAATCAGTTCAGGACTCCCAGCCTGGACAGAAACCCCTGTGCCTCAGCTTGGTCCAGAAGCAGCAGAGCTGCTAGCCTTGAAGAGACCATGCAGGCTTGAACAATGAGTACGTCAGTGACAACCAGTGTGAAAACTGAGGACCTGAAGACTCCTTGTGATGGTTCAAGATGCTTAGTACTCAACGTGGACCTGGAGGCCGCAACAGTGACTGAGATTAAATGTTCTACCAAATCTGGGGGGAGGGTATGGTCTCTGAGCAGACTGAAATTTAGTGAATAAAAGAAATATTTCTTTCACTCTATATGTTGGGGTAAAATGCATGTCCACTACAAGATTTAATATTGGGAGAAAGTAGTGGAATCTACTCTGGGAGAAAGTAGAGATGGTCTCAAATAAGTTTGGGCTGACCTATAGGTATCTTTGGTCATGAGTGGGGATGGAGCAGTTAAAGGTACAGGGCCAGGGAAGACAAATGCTTGCTGAATGAAAGAATGGTCTTTGCCATTTTGGGAACCCATTCCAATCTTCAGAAAGTCAGTATTTCTATGAGACCTCCTCTCCCACAAGAGGGACTGATAGAAAGTTCGGCTGCCTTACCTTAATCTATTGTTTCCCAGCAATAGAAGTGGGCTGCCTAAGTGGCCGCCAAGGTTGTAGGGGCAAAAATGTGCTTCATGCTTAACTGAGAAAGAAGCAATTCCTTGAGTTATGTGTCATTAGTGACTCCTAAGGTCATTAGGTAGAAGAATCAGAATTTGCATAGAAATCATTGCAGGGAATTGTTTCTTCCCCATACCGGTACTGATTTCCCAGCACCATTAGCTGCTTAATGCTACTGCTTTTAATTGATTACTCCAGGAGAGTCCCTCAATAGCAAGCTTCTTCAATTGAGATGCAAGGACATTCGTTGAATGTGATTCAACAACCCCAATTGACTCTGGAGACCTCTGCCTATCTATAGCATAATCACAGCAGCCTCATACAGTTTAATAAATAACATGGTCCTTCCAAATGCAATACCCAGGCTATAACCTAGTTAAAAATATGAACTTGTCTAGTTCTGTTAACCTGCTAAAAATAAATGATCAAGTCATACATTTGTAAATACGTGTACAGTTGGGAGTCTGGGAGTTATTTTAAAGCTTCTTGTTTCAATCTCTGAATATGTATGAAGACTCTGAAATGCCTGAGTTAACCCTCCTGCCTTAGTAAATAGTTGAGTGGCTATAGCTAGAATCTACTTTGCCTAGCTAGGTATATCATCACAGTATTTGGAACACTGTTGTCACTACCAAGAGCTAGAGAAGTTGGAAAGTGTTGGATTAAAAGCATATTGAGGCGAAGACAGCCAAGGGAGCACTTCAATAATTTACCCAATTCCCCAACTTTTTTTTTTTTTGAGACAGGACCTCACTTGTTGCCCAGGCTGGAATGCAGTGGTAGTGGTATGATCTCAGCTCATTGCCCCTTGACCTCCCAGGCTCAGGAGATCCTCTCCCACCTCAGGCTCCCGAGTAGCTGGGACTACAAGAGTGTGCCACCACACCCAGTTAATTTTACTTATTTTTTTATCATTATATTTTAAGTTCTGGGGTAATGCCGGATTGTTACATAGGTATACACATGCCATGGTGGTTTGCTGCATCCATCCCCCCGTCATCTACATTAGGTATTTCTCCTAATGTTATCCCTCTCCTAGCCCTCCATACCTGGCCAGCTTTTTGTGTTCTGATTCACTTTTCTCCTCAATGTTGCCCTCAGGAGAAAGGATCTTGTTCATCAGTTCAATCCAATTGACCAAATATAGTGTGCCTTGGTAGAATTGACAGAAATGTCACCCACAAATTCAGACGCACAAGAATGTTCTTCTAGTATCTCAGTCTATTTTGAGGCCCCATTCCTCCAAGTAATATAAAACTTAACTCCAGTCAATTCAAGTGCTCCCCACAATCTCTAGGATTGTGGCTAAGACAAGCAGAAAGCATTTGATCTTTAATTGCCTGCTGTTGTTCGCCCTGGAATTCACTGAGAGGTGCATTGTCATGTGTGGCCTTGGTTATCTCTATACAGGTGTTCTAGGGATATTCAAATTCCACCCGGACTTCAGTTGCAGATGTACTCAGATCACTGCTGTGCCTCCTTAACCTTGAGTTTAAGTTCTCTCAGATCTCAGGATCTCCTTGTGGGTATTTAGAAAACACTCAGTTCTTCCAGTACCTCACCAGAGTCTAGCGAATTGTGAGATGGTCTCAAGCCCTGTCTCCTGACATATAATACATGCAGTCAACACTACTGCTCTGGTGTCAGGCTAGGTTCAGGAGAACTGTTCAAAACTCTCTATGTGGGAAGAGACAAGGAACAGTCTCATCTGTTCTCAGATTTCTCTACTCCCATGCCCCATTGAGGATTGTATTATTAATATTTCTTCAATTTGGGTCTTGGCCCGCAATACCATGTTACAGCACCTCTGTTAAGGGACTCAGTAAGGATTCACTCTTTAGTTCTAATTCTCACTTTTCTCATATAGACAGAATCTTCATCTAGTTTGGGGAAGAGGAAAACAGGCTTTAACTTATCCTGTATCCTTTCGAATCTAGTGTGTATGTCGGGAAGCGCATTTTCTGGGCTCTTTAGGACTTGGGCCTTTGAAGCTCAAAAGCTCTAATTCCTGAAATTCTAAATAGGCTTTTAAAACTCAAAGACTGTGAATTTACTTTTGTTTTGTTTTGTTTTCTGCTTTTCTGCTGTAACAGCCTTTCTCTTAGGTGATGAATGTGTTTGCTGAAGGTGGAAAGGGCTAGGTATAAGCACACACAGAGACACACAAACAACACAGGATAATTTATTAAAACATTATCCCAACATTTTACTATATATTAAGGCCATGATAGAAACTAGAAGAAGCAAAGGAAAAGACACAATCCATGTGCTAAAGAGAGTATAGCTTCCTTATTGAGAGTACAGTTTATATACCTGAGACACAAAAAATGCATCATCACATATAATCCAAGCACATAATCCAAGCATAGCTTAAGTGATACACTAAATGCTGTAAAGAAGTCAAATGAGAGGGCTATCAATATGAACCATAGGGGTCAGAGACAATCTTTTCATAGAAAATATTGACCTGAAAGGAGGAGGGGGAAAGGAGAAGGCAATCAAGAATTCTATTTTGAAAACTTTGCTCCCCGCAAGTGTCATGTGCCTTATGACACTTGCGGGGAGAAAAATTTTTTCTTTTTATGGTATTTTCACTGTCCCTCTGTGGTTTTGATGACAAAAACCTATTCATGTCTTTCAAAACCTAATGTACCCAAGAGCTCAATTCACTTATTCAACACATACTTATTAAACACCTGTCATATGCTGAGCCCGGTGCTAAGCAGCATTAGGGCTATTTGCATAGACCAAGAACAACATGGATCTTTTACCAAGTGGAAACCATATAATGAGCAATGTCATGTAGAGCAGTGGTTCCCACACTTGAGTGGGCCTCTGAATCACCTGGAGGACCTGTTAAAACACAAAGTGCTGGGCCTCACCTGCAGGGTTTCTAATTCAGTAAATCTGAGGCAGTACCTGAGAATTTGCATTTCTAATGAGTTCCTAAGTGAGGCTGATGCTGCCAGACTGGCAAAAACCACTGGTATAATGGTTAAGAACCCACAGGATTTATAGTCAGCCAGATCTGGGTTTGAATCCCACCTCTGGCACTTATTAGACATGCAACCCTGAGTACATTATTTAGCTGATTGGAGCCTTGAGCTTTTTAAACTGTAACACTTGATACAATAAGATTCAACAATTTTTTTGAGGTATACTGTGTGTCTAGGTACATGGGAAATAGCAATGAATAAACAGACATAAACCCTGTGAGGGTTCCAACACTAAGCACAATCACCAAAAGTACTGTATGATTAGCACTGTGATCAGAACTGTGAAGAAGAAGGGCAGGGAGGGGGCTATGAGAAAAGAAAACAAGGAAACTTTATCCAGACTGAATGATCAAAGAAGACACTATTGAAGCTGGCTGATGCCTGAACTGTAAGCAGGAGGGCCCGGACTCATTAGGAGAGGTGGTGGGGTAGGGCTGCTAGTGTTTGGACTGGCTTGATAGGCAAGGGATGGCGTGGCTGATGGTAATGTGTGGGGCTTTTGAGTGTGGCTAACTGGGACTGGTAGAGAGATGGGGCAAAGGGGAGCATGGGTTATAGAATGGGTGGACGAGGTTGGCGGCGGTAGGTGGAGCTAGAGGGTATGGTGATATGCATGACAGTGGGGAATTGTGGTGAAATGATCAGGATATTGGGGAGGTAAAGCCTGATGAAAGTTGTGCATGGGAGGTGGTGAGCTCACTGGTCACGTTAGGCAAGGTTAGTGGTATGACTTGTAACTGTAAATGATGGTGGTCAGTGGAACCATTATAAAGAATAAAGGGTCATTTCTTTAGGCAAAGAAATCAGAGAAGATCTTCCTGATGTTGTGACATTTAAATTGAGACTGGAAGGATGAAAAAAGAGGTAACATACACTCTGAGGAGAAGGAATTACAATGTGCAACAGCTTTAAGAGACAGTAGAGAGCTGAGGATTTTATTGAAAACCAGTGCAGCTAGAGTGCCGAGAGTGAAAGGAGAAATGGTGGGAGATGAGTCTAAAAAGGCAGGCAAGAGCCAAACCATGCAGGACATTCTAGAAATTGATAATGCATCTGGTCTTTATCCGAAGAGCAATTAGAACAATGCGATCAGCCTAGAGCATTCAAAAGCTCACTCTGGCTATGTTATGAATAATAGGCTGGAAAAGGCCACCAGTCAGGAAGAGTTTGAAGAAAACAATTAATTCAGCAATGCGGCACTGAGTCATATTTTTCTGCTGACACAGAACATATGTACCGCCACAATTGGAGCCCTTCCATGTCTTTCCTCCCCAGTGTCTGATTCCTTGCCTGGTATCATAGTAGTGCAACTAGATTTCCTACACACACAAAAATCTGTTTACTAATCTGAATCTGGCACTGAATCCCTAATACCCACTGCCTAGTGTTTGGAGCTGTCACTGCCTAGGCATTACCCAATGCCTAATACCCACTGAATCATCATTCCTTGATAATTCATCAGCTGCTAATCTGGACTCTGGCAATTGCCAATTACTTGGATGGCCATTGGTTAACTACCTCACTTCTGCTTGGCCAATAGCCAGGTTTTGGTTCAGTTTGTCACTGTGGATACATATTCTCACATTTTACCTGCTCTTATCCCTCTTAGGTCTAATATGATTCTCAACCTATTTTTGGAGTCAAACAACCATGTACTCAAGCCTGCAATAACCAAATCATTAAACCCTGTAATTAAATCCTTGTGTTAGTCCATTTTTGTGTTACTATAAAGTAATTCCTGAGACTGGGTAATTTATAAACAAAAGAGGTTTAATTGGCTCACAGTTCTGTAGGCTGTACAAGCATGGCATCAACATCTGCTTGGGTTCTGGTGAGGGCCACAGGAAGCTTACAATCATGGTGGAAGGCAAAGCAGGAGCAGGCAAAGTATGTCACATGGTGACAGCAGAAAGAGAGACAGCGGGGAGGTCCCAGACTCTTTTTAATAATCAGATCTCATGCAAACCAACTGAGTAAGAACTCTCTTATCACCAAGTGGATGGTGCTAAGCTATTCATGAGGGAGCTGCCCCAATAATTCAATCACCTCCCATCAGGCCCCACCTCCAACATTGGGAATTACATTTCAAAATGAGATTTCAAGGGGACAAACATCCAAACCATATCATACTTGTCCCAGCCTCAGACTTCTCCTGACCAAGGGAAACTTCCTGAATTGCTAGGTCTTGTCTATTTTATTGTGGCCTGTTCCATCAGCCCTTGTTCTAATAGCAGATATTGCCAAAGGGCCAGAACATCATTTAATAATAAACATAGCCTGGAAATTGAGACCATATCATGTTTTGATATTTGAAAATTTGATGTGGATTATTTGATATTCTTGGGCTCTTGTGATTGTGTGACTTAGGCCTGGTAAACAAGTCATAGGTGCTCCTTTACAGTACCTGGGCTCACTTGTCCAGTTCCTAAGAAGTCAGCACTCACATTTGGATAGATTTGCCTAGGTGTCCTGATAGCATAATAAATGAATTTGTTATATATCCTAGGCTACAGGTCCTTTCTTGGATTGTATCACTGAATTGACTCTGAGGCAAGGGACTTGAGAAGCAGAAAATCTCTCCTTTCTCAGTTGTTCAAAGATCATATTAGCCATGTAGATCTGACATGCATCTCTAAAGGCCCAACTGATCAGATCCATGCTTCTCATTTTCACCAAACTACAAGTGGATATGGGGCCGGGGGGCTACTAATGGGTTCAAAGACCCTCATTTTTCTGAGTTTTTGTTGCAGTGCTCTGGGAGAGAGATCAGAGGTAGGGAAAAGCAAGTGATGGAATATGTTTGTTGCAGACACAGAGCGTAGGTTTTGAGATTTTAGATCCTTCATCTGTAAATCTGCTAATTCTTATCATAAAAGCCAAAATACCCTGGAAAATGTGCAGTGTAGAGGATAATTGTCTCTCAGGGTCATCTCATAAAGAATCGGAAGGCCAGGCGTGGTGGCTCAAGCCTGTAATCCCAGCACTTTGGGAGGCCGAGGCGGGTGGATCACGAGGTCAAGAGATCGAGACCATCCTGGTCAACATGGCGAAACCCCGTCTCTACTAAAAATACAAAAAATCAGCTGGGCATGGTGGCGTGTGCCTGTAATCCCAGCTACTCAGGAGGCTGAGGCAGGAGAATTGCCTGAACCCAGGAGGCGGAGGTTGCGGTGAGCCGAGATCGCGCCATTGCACTCTAGCCTGGGTAACAAGAGCGAAACTCCGTCTCAAAAAAAAAAAAAAAAAGAATCTGAGAGGTCTCCTGATCAGGGTCTAATGGTGGCTTTGGTGCCAGGGGCTGGGTGGCAATGGCTTACAGGTTAGGGCAAAGAACTCTTGGAAGGAGGAAACTCAAGGCTTTGAGAAAGAACAGAAACATGCTTGGCAGGCAGCCCAAAGAGCTGAAGTTAGAGGAGACCAGGAGACCAAAATAAGCAGTAGAAGTTGCAGGATATTGGAATACCAAAAGGAGACCAAATCCTACAAAGGTAGACCAAAGAGCAGGCACTCTCAAGTCAGAGAGTTTCTAAGTCTAGACAAGGGCAAAAAAGGTATTTCTTTCTTTAACTCACCAGGAGCTTTATGGAAGAGGCTTGAAGCTGGATTAGTCACATAGATGATGCTCACATCCGAAGCACTGAGTTTTTCACGGGGTGAAAACTCAAGAAGAAGTATGATAAATGGGATTCTGTTTTCAGCCTCTCTCCCTTTCATCCCAGGCATCACTTGCTCCATCCAGCCACACAGACCCCCCCCCACCAATTTCATGCCCCAAGGCCCAGAAATCCTTGCCTCATGGGTCCTCTTCCTGCTCTCTGCCAGCCAGTCAGACCAAGGCATAACAGGCTGAATGTTGTCTAACACATTTCCCTTTGCATTTCAGTGGAAGCTTTTTAACAATTGTGTTCTTCATTGATATCATCCAAAGCAAAACTTCTAATTTGAGGAATTTCTGGCTATACAGCATATCAGGGAGAATTTGGGAGAGAGAGGGCTTAAAACAACACAAATGCATCCTCTTATGGTTCTGGAGGTCAGTAGTCTGAAATGGGTCTCACTGGGTTAAAGTTGTGGTGCAGGCAGTGCTAGTTCTCACTGGAGGCTCTCAAGGGAAAATCCATTTACTTGTCTCTTTCAGCTTCTAGTGGCTGCCTGGATTCCTTGGCTTTCGGCTCCATCTTCCACGTCATCACACCAATCTCTGTTTCTGCCATCATATCTTGTCCTCTGCCTGTGACTATTTCCTCATTGCTCTCATTGGGACCCTTGTGATTACACTGAGCCCACCTGGATAATCTAGGATAATCTCTCTGTATCAAGATTCTTACCTTATTCACATAGGCAGTTTCTTTTGCATGTAAAGTAACATATTCACAGTCCATAGATTAGAAATGGACATATTTGGGGTACCATTATCCACCCTACCACATGAAACATTTCAAACTTTATTGTGATTCTGACATTTTCTATTCCTGCACTCAGTTTATAGATTTTAAAAAGATGTTAAGTAGCTCAGTGTTATCTTTGCCCAATGATCAACATTTTTCAAAGGTGGCATGAGGGTGGAAAGAGGTGGTTAGGGGCAGAAAGTAAGAGAAACAGGGAGCAAGTTTCAAAAGTTCTGCAATGGAACATCTGGAATTGGCCTCTTACCGATGAACTCCACTGCCAATTAGGACCAGGCTCTGCCTTGTGCTTTCATTTAAAGCCTCATTTCATGACAATTCATTTCAGTCAGTGGCTCTGCTTCTTTTCCAATACAATTTGCTCTTGAGCTCAAATGGTACTCTCAGCCTTGTTGGAGATTGAAGGCCAGCTTCCTTCAACTCTGGCTTTGATCGAAGAAATGGGAAGTGGACATTTGGAAAATTTATCTGAGAAGGGAGGGAAATTAAAACTGAAGGGAATCCAATTGTTCTTCAGAAATGTCTAAAGAAATTAGAGCAGCGGTGACTCAAAATGACATCCTACTTAGCTTACAAGCTCCCACTTGTTCAGCACTCTGTGGGGCAGGAGACAGCCTGAGTCTCTGTGCCTAGGGGTTCTTCCTAAGCCTCAGAAGCCGAGGGCAAGGACATGATAGTAAGAGAGACACTATTCAGGGCCATCATTTCCCAAAGTTTATGTTCTAGGAAGAAATTTATATAACAACTACCAATAATTATGTACTTATTATCTGCTAAGCACTGTGTTTAAGCAGACTACATGTGTCTTGTCATTTAACTTAACCTTCATAAAAGCCATATAAGGTCATTGATATTATCGTTTTTTACAGGTTAGTAAACCGAAGTACAGAGAGAGGTTAAGTGACATGACTAACATCAAACAACGAAGGTAAAATTTGAGCAGTCAGCAGTTCCAAACCCTCACACTTATTCATTTTGCTATACTGCTCCATGTGGAACCCTGACTGGGAAATTCTGTGTTAGAGATGTGGATGCTTATGGTGCCAAATAGGTCTTACTAAAAGCAAGTAAGCAAGTGACTAAGGTCATACTTGCTTACTAAAACAATTGACTTCAAGGATTTCATTTCTGCATTAGGGGAGGTACACACAGGACGCTTTCACCAGATATTCATGAATTATAATATTTGGGTAAAGATTGAGATCCAGGAGAGTGTATCTTGAAAAACTAGTTATGTGAACATATACTAGCCAAGGCCAAAGATAACATAGCATGCATGTTATCATACAGGAACAAACCCCTTTCTGGAGACGGTGTCTAGGGTATTAATTTCAGCAAACATCTTACATAGAACAATCCCTGGTTTTCATGTGCATTTTTGAAAGCCCTATCCAGTCATTCCCTATATATCTTATGAATGGAAAGAACCCTAGATCTCTCATCCTCTAATCAAAGCTTACAGATGTCATCTGTTTCCAAACACCCAGACTTGTTCAGAGATATGAAGAAATCAAGAGCCTTGGACAGAAGAGAACGAGGAAGAGGAGGAAGAAAAGGAGGGAAGTAGAGGAAGGAGAGCAGGAGAGAGAGGAGGAGAAAGAGGAGAAGGTAGTGGAGGAAGAAGGAGGACGTGTGTAAGTACCTTCCTTAGAAGATTTGGAGAAGGTTCCAATTTGGAAGATTGATCCTGGGAGTCAGCTAAAGTTGTGCAAGTCATCAGCTTGAAAAAGGCAAGACATTGCCAAGGCTTGATTGTTAGGAGCTGCCCCCATGCCT
This sequence comes from Sapajus apella, assembly GCF_009761245.1. NCBI lineage: Eukaryota > Metazoa > Chordata > Mammalia > Primates > Cebidae > Sapajus > Sapajus apella. The sequence goes on from NW_022437055.1 coordinate 64,456, forward strand.
CAAGCCAGCACCCCTCGCTTCCATTATATATTGTCTCATCTCTTGCAGGTTTGGGTCATTCATTCAACAGACCTTTAGTAAGAACCAGCTATGTACCCAGCACTATGCTAGACACTATGAGGGATACAAAGGTATACAAGACACAGTCCTTCTAAGATAATGCATCTATCTTGCTATTTGTAGTCCCCAATAAGTACAAGAACCATAGAAAAGTACAGAAACAAAAGATGAAAATTGTTTCATTGATCAAGTTCTTTTAACTATGGGTCATTTTTCCTTTTTTTCCATTATTTTTCTGTTCCCTCTACTCCACAACTCCTCCGTTCCCGATCTCATTCTTGGGACATCATACTGCTCTTCCTCTCCCCTCCTCAAGTTACAGCCCATTTTTATTTTTCAATATCTTCCTGCTGTTTCATGAAGATTGACTCTAACTCCCTCTAATACCTGATACCTTCAACTATTCATAGGCAAGCACTATCCCAATCCTGACACATACACCAACAACAGCAATAGAAACAGTGCAGCCTGCGTTTGAATTGAGACCATGTTAATCAAAGAACTGGCAACCACTTGGTGGCAGCATACTCAAATTCAAATGAGAGGAAATATTTTTAAGTGAGAAGGAACAGCCTGAATTAACAAAACTAAAGTTAGAAAATGCCAGATTAGCAAAGCTAAAGTTAGAAAATGATAACCATGCCACATCTGTAAAATAGTATCATCAGTTGCACTCAGGAAGACTGAACTGAGAATGTGTTGCAGTCCTGACAACTACAAAAAAAAAAAAAAAAGAAAAAGAAAGAACACAAAAAATGTTATAGAGCTAAGGAGTGCATCTTCAGGGCTATAGCCATAAGAGCCCTAAGTTTTAGCACTAAAGGCGGACAACCCTTGTGTCTGTGTCATATTCCCTCAAAGACAACTGGATTGAGACTAATCAGATAATCCAGACCTTTGGAAATAATGACAGACCAAATGAAAATGCATATATAGACATTTTTGTTTCTGATATAATGGGCCATTAATAACAGGATACTTACAAGAAAACAAGAAGTGAGTGTGTGGCATTGGGAAATACACTCAGGGATTCATATCCTCTTCTGGAATCAGTATCAAATGCCAAATAAACTCCCATTGATGCTGTAGGCAGTAGGCTGGTATAGATGACCTCCTGGGGCTACTGATTTCTACAAAAACGAGACTATATTCTAGTCCTTCAGCCACCAAAACATGGTAATTATTAGCAGCCCAGCACAACAAACTGCTCTGATATATTGGGAAATGTGGGACTCAGAGTAGCTTTGTAATTGGCCCCTTAGTCAATGATGTCCAATTGATTAAGGAATGTGTATGTCTTGCATCCTAGAAGCCTGAGAAACAGTTTCTTCATTTCTCATTAGGGCTTTTCTATTTCTAGGAGAGTAAGTCTATTATTTTCATCTATAAGAAGACATCCAAGGCAAGTTCAATCATAAAAAGCATGGAGTATTTTAGCTCTGCTAGCATGCATATAATCAAAGTTAATCAAAAATATATATTGAGACCCTACTATGTACCTACTTGTGCCAGGTGCTACAGGGTAGACAGAAAAAATACTGGCATCGTGCCTCTCTCGCATGCTTACAATCTAGTTGGGAGATAAAATTAACATGTAAAACAATTCAACAAAAGACATAATGTGTTGAGTTGGATTGTTCAGAGGCTAGGTGCTACAGTGGTAAGAAAAGAGGAATGTGACTGTGAACTAGGGTTGTCAAGAATTATGAAAGATCTGAGATTTTACTCTACTTTCAGACTAGCAAGTTGGCCTACTACAGTTTCATGGATACCAGTAGCAAATATGAGACTCCTAGCAAACAGTTCAGAGCTTCAAGGGGCTGTGTCCAACCTGCTCATTTTACAGAAATGGAAACTGAGTCTCAAAGAAGGCAAGCAATCATAGTGTTATTGCAGTATACAACTTGCACATTTCTTATGTCTGATTATGTCTGATTAGACAGTTATATTCTATGCCCACTGAGCCACTATCCTACTTTTCATAGTATGATGCTGCTTGGGAACCTCATTAGAAACCAAATTACTACCTGAACCAGGTTTACACTAATGTATTGACCTCTACAGCACTCATTAAATGAACTGTAAATCCAATACACTGAAGTCACTTTCCACTGAATCAAATAAGGCTTCAGTCAAAAGAATTACCATTGTGATATACCTAATGCCTGGCATTTTTAGGGAGTCTTAGGCTGGATCATTCCAGGTAAAGAGAGAAAATTGTCGAGTCATAAAATCATGCTGTCTAAATAAGTCACACTGCAAGCAAGCATCCTAACTCAGAACGGGGAGTTTAAAGGCAATAATCGACTCGAATCGATTAGTTGGTGAAGCCATCTAAGGATTCACAGTTCTTTGCTTACTAATCTGTCTGTACTTCACTTTCTCCCAGATTCAAAAGTGCTGTAAATAACACTACTTACTTTGTCTAAGAATACCTTTGTCCTTCTCAGTTTGCATAGAGCTGAACTATGGGAACAAGTGAGGGGGAACTATAACTGCTATCAAAAGAAATAAAACAGAACACAAAGTATAGATAGACCTTCTTGCATCTTTGGGGTATCCAGATAAGAATAATAATCTCAGAGCAAGAAAGTTCATTGGATTTAAATATATTTTCTAGTTGGTATTCATTAAATGTGACCCAGAAAGTCAACAGCAAATGTTGAACAAATAGAAACTGCTTGTGAGTTTCTGATTTTGTATGCAAATCCATATGCGCCATAGGATGAGAAAATATAACTATTTTCAAAACTAGGTGTATACTAGAATATTAAAGCCAAATATGGAATAAAGTTAAGTGTGTTTCTCAACCCCCATCATCATCCCCCACCTTCTAGGGTTGCAATGCCCTAAGGTTGACTAAAAATTCATTGCCACTTGATACTGGCTTGGGAAGAAACAGTTTGTACTTGCTTTGTGAACTACCTTAGCAGAAGACTAGGGATCAAGGGAGATGATGATCACATTGCACCAGACAGCCCACACCCAAAGTATCTGTATTCAGTAGTGAGCAAGTAAGCTTGAAAATTGTAGTGTGTCCAGAAAAGAGCAACCGATATGATTAGAGGACTTGGAGTTTTGGCCTCTTAGAATTAGTTAAGAAACCTAAGAATGGTTAGCTAGAAGAAGACTTAGAGGGAAAACACTAGTACTGTTTTCAAACCTTGGGAAGGTTATTTTTCTTTTTTTCAGGTTTATTGAGGTATTATTCGCAAACAAAATTTGTATAGATTTAAGATGTACAATATGATATTGTGACATACATATACATTGTGAAATAATTACTACAAACTAATTAGCGTATTTGTCACCTCACATAGTTACCATTTTTTGTGTGTGTGATGAGAACACTTAAAATCCAGTCTCTTAACACATTTCAAGTATATAATACCTTATTAACTAGTCACCAAACTGTACATTAGGTCTCCAGAACTTATTCGTCTTATAACTGCGAGTTTGTACTCTTTAACCAGTGTCTCCCCTTTTTCCCCACTCCCCACCCCCAACCCCTGGTAACTACACTTCTCCTCTCTGTTACTATGAATTTAACATTTTTAAAAAAGATTCGGCCAAATGCAGTGGCTCACACCTGTAATCCCAGCACTTTGGGAGGCCGAGATGGGTGGATCACAAGGTCAGGAGATGGAGACCATCCTGGCCAACATGGTGAAACCCCGTCTCTACTAAAAATACAAAAACTAGCTGGGTGTGCTAGTGCACACCTGTAATCCCAGCTACTTAGGAGGCTGAGGCAGAATCGCATGAACCGGGAGGCAGAGGTTGCAGTGAGCTGAGATCACACCCCTGCACTGCAGCCTGGAGACAGAGCCAGACCCAGTCTCCAAAAAAACAACAAAAAAGATTTCACATAATAAGTAGGATCATGCAGCGGTTGTCTTTCTGGGTCTGGCTTATTTCACTTAGCATAATGTAGGAGAGTCATTATTTGTTATAAATTACTTAATCTAGGTGGCTCCAGAGAAAAAAGATGGGACAATTGGAATGGTTGAGTGCAAAAAAAAAAAAAATTCCACTCAGTAAAAGAAATAACTTTCAAATAATTGCAGCTGTCTAAAAATGGAGTGGGAACAAAGGAGGACAAAATGAATCTTCTCAACAGAAGATTCTGTTTACAGTGTCACCCCTCCCATAGGCCTCAGTACAGTCCTGGAGTCTGGGAGTCAGGACCTTAAACCAGCATGCTTCCACTAGACACCAGACCCCTCAACCATCTGGCTGTGAAGCCTCTGACTTTTTTGACTCATTAGGTAAAGAGCAACCCATCTCTGAGCAGAAGAGTCAGCATCCTCCAAATAAAACTTACTGTATTTCTTCTTAGAAATTTCATATCATAGGATCATAGGACATTGGAGGAAAGAAACCTCTCAAATCATCTAAGCCTCCAATTAAGTCCATAGTTCAGACCCTGTAAACTGTGGATGCCCAAGAGGGTTGCAGAAGAAAAATTTGTGGACAACTTGATATATTACCCCATCAACTGTGATCATTCTTGACTTTAATTCTGTATACTCATGAATCCTTTCAAAAATAGAGTTTCAACTTTCCTTGTGCCTGTCTGACAGTGTCAGTGGTTTCACTCTTTGCTTCCTCTAGCATATGCTATCAGCTCACTGGAGAGCCAGCCTGGGTTGTGTCCAAAATCACAGCATCAACTTTTTATGTTCTACAGGCAAGAGTCTCTGACACATGCAGCATAAATAATGTCCCCTGTAGCTCCTGCTGAGCTGGGGCTCTGCTGAATTATCTCTCACGTCCTTCTTTCAGCTCTTGGTCCATGCAGTATGTTGCAAGCTTCCCCCACTCCCATTACAAAGGGCCCCATTGCAGGTGTAGTAGCTCTAAACCTAGTGTCTACACCACAGGGAACCAAAGAAGTAGATCTCTCTCTCTTGATACATTGTGTTGGCCATGCTGGTCTTGAACTCCTGGCCTTAAGTGATCCACCCACCTCAGCCTCCCAAAGTAGTTTCTTTCATTTATTATTCTCAATCTGATTTCCTTAGAAGTAAATGGATGTCTTAAGCAAAGAAAAAAAAAATGTACCCCAAAATGCAAATGAAAAATCACATTTACGTTTTTTCAGATTATTTAGTATATTACATGCGTTATCATTTATTCAGTACTATTCATGCTATATGCATTTTTCTTTTTATGTATATGAATTTGATATATGCTATAACACTGTACAAGTCAGGATTATTTCAAAAGTACTTGAGAGAAGCCCAACTCAAACTGGTTTAAGCAAAAACAAAAGTTGGGTGGGGGACTCACAAATCAGAAAGTGCAACAGATAACCTGCTTCAGATACAGGAGGATTCAAGAGCACAATTCTCTCCCATCAGCTCCCTTCTGTGTATTGGGTTCATTCTGTAGACATATTTTTTCCATGTGCAAGGGAATATGACTACCCAGACCTCCAGGTTTACATACTCCCAATTTAGAAAGCCAAACAGAAAAAAATTTATATTCTCCCCAGTACCCAAAAGTCAATCCAGAGAAGGAATCTTATTGGCCATGCTTAGACCTGCTGCCAACCCCTGAACCAATCACTGTTGCCAAGGGATAGATATTTAAAAAGGTCCATTCTAGATTATATGATTATCACTATAGCCAAGGTTGAGGGGCATCATAATTAACAACCCCACTAGGATCACATGGAATTGGGGAAGGGACCGTCTCTCAAAGGACTAGAGGGCTAGACATACCAACATATCAGATTTCAACTTTACAAATATCACCTCAATCCTTAAAATTATTTAACTTATTCTCATTTAATTCAAGTAGCTAAATAATTTTCCAAAAATCACATAGCTGCGTAATAGAACAGAAATCTAAAGCCAGTCTTGACTGATTCACAATGCCCTTGTTCTTTCCACTACATCTTCTACTATTTTAACGCCATCCCATCCTTGAGTGGTATCCAGTGCCTTCTGCTTCCATTTTTAACCCCAGTCAAAGCATGCTCTGAAACGAGTTGACAAACCCATTCACACTCAGCTGTCTGACACTGGATGACTGAGATTCACGTATTCCTCCGAGGGAAAATTATAATTTAGCATATATCAACTTTAGGAAGAAGAATGACTGATAATTAAGGAGATTAATTTAAGAGTCAGACAGACATGAATTGCCTTGCCTCCAAGACTTGCTAGGTGTGTGATCTTGAGAAAGTTATCACTTTGAGCTTCAGGCTACTCATCTATAAAATGGAGATAATAATTCACAGGAAAACAGAGATGTTGTGAAGACTAACTGAGTTGGTTCTGTTAAAACGCCTGGCCCAGAACCTTTCAAACAGGTGATGTTAAATAAATATTCATTTTTCTGCTATTAAAAAAAATCCAAGTTTTGTTATTAACCTATAGATGAGGGAAGTTCAAGGAGGGCCAAGGGCCCTTCTTCTTCCTCTGAAATCATATCATATAAATGCCTTATAGCTTTAGCACCTTAATTTTTTTCAAGGATCTTAGCTCTCTTCATCATTTTAACAACCCATCAGGGAGGCAAGGCGGGCCTTGTTAAGCCCTATTTCACTGATTAGAAAACACGGGTTCTAGGAAAGTTGAGTCACTTTGCTCACTATTACTCAGCTAATACCTAACATAGCTGGAGCCAGAACTGAGAGTTTTCGTCTTCTAATCCAGAACTATCTTCTGGCGGATAAGATCATGTCTCTTAGTAGTCATGGTGGGGGAGAGAGCCATTTCTTTTCTATTTTCCCACATGGAATTATTTCTCCTCCTCCCGCTTTACCCACTACTAGGTTGCCAATGGCTCGCCCAAGATAGAGCCAAGAGAGGAAGAACAGGTAAGGGACAAGGTAAGTCTTATTTGGCTGGTGTATTAGGGTTCTCCCAAGAAACAAAACCAATAGGATATATATTTTTTCTATTATGTACATATATTACATATATAATATATTGTAATACACACATATTATTTTATATTATATATCCAATATACTTATTATAAGGAATTGACTCACCTATGGAGTATGACAAGTCTCAAGATCTGCAGGAGACCCAGGAAAGCTGATGATGTATTTCCAGTCTGAAGGCCAATAGGCCCAAGACAAGGAGGAACTGATGTTTCAGTTCAAGTCTGAAGACAGGAAAAAAATTAACGTCCCAATTTGAAGGCAATCACGCAGGAGGAATTCCCTCTTACTCATGGGAGGGTTAGTATTTTTATTTTATTCAGGCTTTCAACTGATTGGATGGGACTCACCCACATTAGGGAGGGTCATCTGCTTTATTCCACCTAGGGATTTCAATATTAATCCCATCCAAAACACTCTCACAGATACACCTAGAATAATGTCTGACCAACCCAGTCAAATTGACACATAAAATTAACCATCACAAGTGGTAAAAGACTCTAGCTGATCTTGGTGCATTGTGGAAGTGATGAATTCTTCATCTCATGGGGCAAATACATAGGTTCCTCAGAGATAACTGCTGAGGCCTTTCAACTTGTTTTTGCATGATGCATTTTCTCTGGCTGTCAACTTACAGTTTCTACCCTCAGTTCCTGGGCTTTGGACTATTCCAGCCCACAGACTCTCCACCAGGACCTACCATGAACCCAGGTACATTCAATTATGCTTGGGCAAATTCAAAAAGGCTCCAAGCAATCACCTTCACACGTGTTTCAAGTTTGGCCACAGGTAATACACATTCTTGCCCTCTTTTCAGTGAGAAGCAATTTACTCTGTATGTAGCTTTTTCTCTCTCTAATCTTCCACCTTAGATCAACACAGCCTGTTTCTCTTACCAGAATGTATGCATTTCCCACAAACTCCAGGTTCACTTGCCAAGCTCTCTTGGTGGTTTTATTAAAGCACCCTTTCATGCTTGGCTTAAGGTGAACGGTAGCACCTTCTCTCTTCTTCCATTTTAGTGGTAGAAGAAGTTGCATAGTACACCAGTTTTTCCCGCAAAAAAAAAAAACTCCTCAGACTCCTTCAGTCTCAATACATTAATATCTTCCAGGTGTGTTTGGATATGCATCACAAGAGCAGTTTCCTACCACCCACTTTGGTTAAGACGGCAAATTTTATGTTACTTCTTTTTGATAACAATTTAAAAATTTAAAACAGACTGAGAACATAGAAACCCTGGGAGCCACTGCCATCCCAATGAATTTACATTTAGTATGGGGCTATTTGTCATGGTTTTGTCACAGATTCCACGAAGAAATTTTGTTACATATAAAACTCACTTCAGTGAAACAAAAAAAGGGCATCTCCCTTCGTTTCATAGTTGGTAACAGTGCTGTTTGTTGTTGTTTAAGTGATATATTTCCCAAAGCAGGGTAATTCTGTCTTAAATGTCACCCCATTTGAAACTCACTCCCTCTACAAACCTTTGCTTCTAGTGCTTCTGAGTGTAGTACCCTCAGGGTCTTGTGAGTCTCTGCTCCGTTGATTGTTCTCCTACCAGAAGGTCCACCTGAGGTCTGCACGTGTGACTGATATTTATTGCTGTATTCCCAACACCCAGCACAGCCTTGCCCACAGGGCAAGGAACTCAGGCAATGCTTGTTAACTGATCATTATAGGAGGAGAAAGCTGTGTGTTTAATTTACTCAATGACAATTAGGGGGTGGTTCCCTGTCCTCCAGGAACTCAGTGTCCACTTGGGAATGTTTTCTGTCCCCCATTATAAGATCCTGGATATCAGGGCCTGTGTTTTAGTCATCTCTGTATCCTCATCATCTAGAATAATTCTTGGCACACAGAGTTCTCGAACTGACCCGCCTAACTATTCCTAATGGCAGAGGAGAGTAGGTACATATCCGTAAAGGGATATGGGGGACCTCATTCGAAATGCCCTTCACAAGCAGAAACTTCTTTGAAGTCTTGTGTTCTATCTTAAAACTTCATGTGAGTATTATATTCCACAACACAGCCATCTGTGCTGTTAAAAAATGTTTTAGATTAGTTAACACTGAGTAAAAATATGCTCCAGAAAGATGTCCATGCAACACTAACTCAAACACCCAGTCAAGCAGGTAGGATGTTCTAGATTCAAGCCCACTGTAAAGCTTGACAGCAGTTTTCATGAAGGATGTGGCTTTTCCTGAGGCTAATTGGCACAATTAGGGGTGAAGATAAATTGTGCTTCAGTTTTTGTCTAAAATGACTTAACAAAATCATTCTGGCCCAGATGTGAAGACTGATAATTGAGGCTGCACAGCAGAAACAGGGGAACATAATTTTTCACAGGTGAGGAGTGTAAGAAAATGGGAATGACGTAGTAAGGGCAGGCCTGCCTGGGAACATCTTACTTTGCATCAGATTAGGAGAAGTCCAGTTTTTGGTAACTGGCTTCATCCAAAAGTGTCTGCTCTGACAATGGTGGGCCTGCATGTGTCACAGTACACATTTGGACTAAGGGCGAGGGGACTTGTAAAATGAGAAAAGAATTTAAACTGACCTAAAAAGAAAGAGGTATGTATGGGATGGCATTATTTGAAATCATTGTTCCACAGTGGGGTGGGGGGAACTGTTGGGGTGAATTGAAAGATAAATTAGAGAAAAAATTAAATTGTTTTCAGGACGCTAATGCCAACTATTCCAAGGCTATTTTTTTATTGTTATCTCTTTTACAGCCCTAGACTGAGCCCTTATCTTGGTGCTTCCTGATTTCCCAACCCAGGTTACAGTTGGAATTCTAACCTCAAGAGCCATGTCACAAAATGAGAAAATAGTTGGCCATAAATGGGACAGCTAAAATAACATGAAAGACACATAATAGACCAGAGCGTCTCAACTTTAATGTGCATATGAGTCACTCGGGCAACTTTTTAAAATGCATGTTCTAATTAAGTAGGTCTACAGTGGGACCCGAGGTTACGCATGTAACAGGTGATGGCCATGCCTGATAATCTAGACCTCTTTCTAGTAATGCCCACCTCCTGGGTTCACTCTTTCAACTTTGATAGTCCCTATGTGGACTCTTAAGATTTCAGAGGAAAGGTGCAATTTGAATTCAAGACAACCAATTTTTGCTTCATGCTATGATTATATTAAGTGCTTTTTGTTGAGCACTGTGGACCACAAATAATCCTGTCTCCCCAGGCCAAACAGAAATACATCTGGCCCAAAGAAATCAGGCTATAGGCAATAAAAAAACAAAAACTGGGGTAAAAAAATTATCTCCCATTTACTGATGCTCCGTGACCCAAGATACTAATGTAGATCTAACACAATTATGGAGAAAAAAAGAATAAAATTTATCTTACTATTTTGCAAGCACTCTATTAAGAATGTTGACAGAGGTAGCTCAGTTATTACAACTACAGCTAGTGCTCGACTTACGACCATGATTGGTTCCGACAGACCGGTCGTAACACGATTTGGTCGTAAGTTGAGTAGGCTATATGTACAGTACTGTGAAATGATGTTATAAAAATCTTTAAGTCATATTTTATCATAATTTTCTTTCATTATTGTTATATATCATAATTTTTTCTTTGTTCATTTTATGCCATTTGTATCATCTCTACACCATTTTGTTTCTTATTTTTACATTCGTCAGGTTTAAGTAAAACACTGCATTACCAGTACAACTGGTTTAATATTTGCAAAACATACAAAATTACAAAATACAGGTGCATACAAAAATACAAAATACAGGTGTGAAAAATACCATAGGAAACATTTTCCCAATTGCAAAACATATCAAAATATATAAACATGTACGAAACATTTTATTGGCCGCTGGTGCTTGGCTGCAGATCGTTGAGGTCATCATCTGGGGCAGCAGTTGGGGTTACCGGAGTTGGTTTTTTCATAAACATGGTGAGCTTTGTCTGAATTGTATGTTTCTTTTTTTCTTCATAAATTTCACAATACAGACGAAACACATCGTGTGCCATCCGTTCAATCCTTGCAGATCATTTGCTGTTTGGGTCCATTGCTTCGAAATGTATAAGAAGTTTATTGGGAGGGGTTTGATGAAAAATATCCAAGACACAAAACACAAATTGCTGTACCGAGTCTGGGATAACAGTTGAAATGGTGCACGCGGAGATGGTAGTGCTGCCGGAAGGTGGTCCGCACTGTCGTACGCCCAGCTGGGCAACGTTTGCGCTGCCAGATGCGGAGCAGTTGTGGCTAGCGATTGTGGTTGTAAAGTCGAATGGTTGTAAGTTGCATAGGCTGTAAGTCAATCAATACCTGTAAGGGATATTGTTGTACAACTAAGTTGAAAGACTCTAAGCATGCTTCCTGGCACATAGTAGCTACTCAATAAATAATAACCTCTCAGTCAATCTTAAAACTGCCAATGGCAGTTTTCTGAAAGGCAAAGATTGGTTTTGAAAAAAAGCAGAGATACATAATCAGAACCAGAAACCCTTAGAAATACAGAAAAAGACTAACAGAATTCTCCACAGAAACAGAGAAATAGAACCATGGGCACACGCACACATGCGTACGCGTGCGTGCACCCACACACACACACACACACACACACACAAGAGAAAGAAAGATTTTAAGGAATTGGATCACATGATTGTGGGGGCTGGCAAACCCAAATTCTGTAGGGCAGACCGAGAGGCTGGAAAGTCAGGCAGAAGTTGTTGCTTTGGTCTTAAGAGAGAATTTCTTCTTCAGGAAACCAGTTTTTTATCTTAAAGCCTTCAGCTGATTAGATAAATTCCATTAACATTATTGAGCACAATCTTTTTTACTTAAAGTTAACCACTTGTAAATAATAACCACACAACTAAATACTTTCACAGTAACATTTAGATTACTGGTCAATTAAATAACCGAATACTACAGTCTAGTGTAATAGGCACTTAAAGTTAATATTACAGAGATCATTCTAGATTATTGGTTCTCAATATTGACTTCACATTAGAATCACTTGAGGGCTTTTTAAAATACTTAAGCCAGGACTTATTCTCAAGAGTTCCAAAATTGTTAAGAGCTCCCCAGATGATTCGAATGTGCAGCGTACACATAGTGAAGAACCACTGGTACAGACACCAGTGTACCTCATTTTACACATAAAGAAACTAAAGCCAAGAGAAAATATGAGATTTGTCCAGCATCCTTTAATTATCAAAGGCTAGATCTGGGTTTCCTAATTCTTAACTCAAGGTGTTACTAACATCTACCTCTGCCTGAATAGATGAATTTATGAAGGTATTCCATAATATAATATCTAGAATTTTTTAAACAATTCGGTTCTGAGGTGGTAAAGAGTAGGTAGCATGGTATCAATAAAACTAGAGTCACCATGAGGTGATAATTGTTGGAGGCATGTAACGAGTACATGGGGGTTCTGGTACTATTCCCTTTACTTTGTATATGTTAACAATTGTCATTAATACCGCTCATAAAATCAAAACAAAAACAGGTAATTCCATACCTCTGCCAAACTGCATCAGGCTATCAACTATATCTGGCTTTCACTGAGTTTGAAGAAACCTTCCCTACTTTTCAACTCTAGCTGGAAATGTGAGAATAGTCTGTCAGTGCTAATCACTTCCCTAAAACTATAATGAGTTACGATTCCTGGGCTATAAACATCTCTAAAATAAAAAAAATGCAAAAAGTTATTTCAAGATACTCTATAAACATGTTGCTAACATATAGAAAGTTGCCCATTAAACAGCCACAAGTTTTGGCAAGTCAACTGTGTAAAACAGTCTTAACCTTGGTGAGGTTGCAGAGCACATGAGACTGAGTTGCCCAATATTAAGCGTAGAAAGATTATAATGCTGTCGTTGAATATTCTATAGATGTCACTCGTGTCAAGTTGGTTGATGGCACTGCTCAAGTTTCCTTAACCTTTTCTAATTTTTTTTCTTCTTGCTCTATCCATTATTAAAACTGGAATATTGACATCCCCAAAGCTTACTGTTGAATTGTCTATTTTTCACTTTAATTCTGTCCATTTTTGCTTGATATATTGTGACACTCTGTTGTTAGATCCATATATGTTTATAATTATTATATTTTCCTGATAGATTGACTCTTTTATCATTATAACTTGCCCCTCTTTATCTCTAGAAATATTTTTGTTTTAAATCATCATTCGTGTGAGATTAGTAAAACCACTCCAGCTTTCTTATGATTGTTGTTTGCATGGTATTACATTTTTCATATTTTTACTTTTAACTCATTTGTACCTTTGATTCTAAAGTACATCTCTTATGAACAGCAAATAGTTGAATGTTGTTTTCAAACTCCAATTTAACAATTTCTGCCTTTTGGTTAAAGTGTTTGATCATTTTACAATTATTGTAATTACTATTTTGCTTTTTGTTTCTGAGGCAGGGACTCACTCTGTCACCCAGGGTAGAGTGCAGTGGCACAATCTTGACTCACTGCAACCTCTGCCTGCTGGTCTCAAACAATCCTCCCACCTCAGCCTCCCAAGTAGCTGAAACTACAGGCACGGGCCACCACACTGGCTAATTTTTGTGTTTTTTAAATAGAGACAGGATTTCGCCATGTCACCCAGGCTGGTCTCGAGCTCTGGGACTCAAGTGATCTGCCCACCTCAGCCTCAACATTCAGCTCCCACTTACAAGTGAAAACATGTAGTGCTTGGTTTTCTGTTCCTGAGTCCTGTCAGGAGTGCGGGGGGAAGGGAGGGTATCAAGATAAATAGCTAATGCATGTGGGGCTTAATACCTAGGTGATGGGTTGATAGATGCAGCAAACCACCACGGCACGCATTTACCTATGTAACAAACCTTCACGTCCTGCACATGTATCCTGGAACTTAAAATAAAATTTAAAAACAATCAAGAGGCCTATTTCACATTCAGTTTTCACCATATTGCACTGTTGTTCACCTCTCACAAGCCTCAGGCCATAAGATATGAGAAAAATTAGCACTAATTAGGAGAACCACACTGCTATTTAGGGAAGGCCAGAGGAGAGTATTGCAAAAGAAAAGGTGGATGGGATATGAGGCTATTAGATACATAATATGCACTTGATAATAATTGTTGAAACGATGAAGAGAGGAAGGAGCAGGAGAGGCAGAGCCAAATGAAAATGTAGAGTCACTGATTACATATTTCAATAAGAAAATAGTAACAAATTTCCTTTATGTGAGCAGCCTTAAAGTCTTATAAGGTGCTTAGAAGAGTGTCTGGCATATAGTATTCACTATATATATTTGTTAAATACATAAATTTCCAGCTGGGAAACTTACTAGTTGGAGATCTATGTGTTTAATTTTGACCTTAGGTTTCAGTATCTTCATTGGGAAAAGGGAGGTGGCAATTTATGTATTGAAAAATTGTGGTTAAATTTATTTTCATACATTCATGGTGGGAAGGCAAATTGGAACCAGCCTTTTGAAAAACAGTTTGTCTCTATGGATAAAAATCTTTATTTTTAAAATTGAAAACTACAATTAAACCAATTTCTAAAACTTCCAAAGTAATCCAATACATTGTTGTGGTCAAGAGATGGGTATTTGTCCATTATTAAAGTTATTGTGAAAAGATTTATACAGGCATACCTCATTTGATTGCAAATCACTTCATTGTGCTTCACAGATTTTGCATTTTTTACAAATTGAAAGTTTGTGGGAACCCTGCATCAAGCAAGTCTATTAGTGCTATTTTTCCAACAACATATGCTCACTTCCTGTTTCTGTGTCACAGCTTGGTAATTCTAACAATGTTGTAAACTTTTCCATTATTATTATATCTGTTGTGGTGATGTGTGATAAGTGTTCTTTGATGCTACTGTAATAATTGTTTTGGGGTAGCACAAACTGTGCCCATATAAGACAGCAAACTTCAGCAACACATGTATGTGCTCTGACTGCTTCAACAACCAGCTATTTCTCCCTTTCTGTCACTCTCCTTTGCCCTCCCTATTCTCTGAGATACAACAGTATTGAATTTAGGCCAATTAATAATCCTACCATGGCTGCTAAGTGTTCAAGTGAAAGCAAGAGTTGCACTTTAAATCAAAAGCTAGAAATGATTAAGCTTAGTGAGGAAGACATGTGAAAAGTTGAGACAAGCCAAAAGCCAGACCTCTTAAGCCAAACAGCTAGCCAAGGTTGTGAATGCAAATGAAAAGCTCTTGAAGGAAATTAAAAGTACTACTCCAATAAAAACATAAACAATAAGTAAAACAGTCTTATTGCTGAGAAAGTTTTAGTAGTCTGAATAGAAGATCAAACCACACAACACTCTCTAAACCAAAGCCCAGAGCAAGACCGTAACTATTCAATTTTATCCAAGCTGAGAGAGGCAAGGAATCTGCAGAAGAAAAGTATAAGGCTAGCAGAGGTTGGTTCATAAGGTTTAAAGAAAGAAGCTGTCTCCATAACGTAAAAGAGCGAGGTAAAGCAGCAAGTGCTGATGGAGAAGCTGTAGCAAGTTATCCAGAAGATTTAACTAAGATAATTGATGAGGGTGGCTACACTAAGTAAAAGATTTTCAGTGAAGATGAAATAACCTGATATTGGAAGAAGATGCCATCTAGGACTTTCATAGCTATAGAGGAAAAATTAATGCCCAGCTTCAAAGCTTCAAGAGGCTGGTTAACTCTTTAGGGTCTAATGCAGTTCATGTCTTTACATTGAAGCCAATGCTTATGTACCATTCTTAAAATCCTAGAGCCCTTAAGAATTATGCTAAATCACATGATCAAGAAATAACCATAGAAACAGTCACCCAGCAGCCCTCGCTACTGCTCTGTCTATGGAGTAGCCATTTTTTTATTCTATAGAACCTATAGAAGATATATGTATGTATCAATATATAGATATATGATATGTAGAGAGAAGAATATATATGTATGATTTATGCATATGAAGAGTTATATATAAATAGAATATAACTATCCTACAGACAGTTATATATTCATAAGTCCTATAAAGAAGATATATAAAGATATTTATTTATTTATTATTTATTATTTTTTTTTTTTGAGACGGAGTTTTGCTCTTGTTACCCAGGCTAGAGTGCAATGGCGCGATCTTGGCTTACCGCAACCTCCGCCTCCTGGGTTCAGGCAATTCTCCTGCCTCAGCCTCCTGAGTAGCTGGGATTACAGGTACATGCCACCATGCCCAGCTAATTTTTTGTATTTTTAGTAGAGACAGGGTTTCACCATGTTGACCAGGATGGTCTCGATCTCTTGACCTCGTGATCCACCCGCCTTGGCCTCCCAGAAGTGCTGGGATTACAGGCATGAGCCACCACGCCCAGCCCCAAAGACATTTATTATAATGTATTGTCTCACATAATATCAAGGCTGAGAAGTCCCATGATCTGTCATCTGTAAGCTGGAGACACAGAAAAGTCAGTGATGTAATTTGAAGACCTGAGAGCCACAGAGCTGATGGTGTAGATTCTAGTCCATGTCTGAAGTTCTGAGAACAAGCATAACCAAAGGGAAGAGAAGGTTGACGTTGTAGCTGAAACAGTCGGGAAGAATTAATTCAACCTTCCTTCAACTTTTTGTTCTATTCAGGCCTTCAACAGACTATATGATGCCCATTCACATTGGAAAGAGCCGTCTGCTTTACTCAATTTGCCAATTCAAATGCTAATCTCTCCCAGAAACACTGTCACAGCCATGGCCAGAAGTCATATTTAAGCAAACTATCTGGAAATCTCTTAGTGCAATCAAGTTGGCACATAGAATTAATAATCATAAGTCCATCCCTCATCAACCTACCCCCCACATTTTCTCAAACCATACTTAATCTTCAAATTAAAATAATAACAAAGTCATAATTCTGCCTAATGTAATGCAACTATCCTGCATACAACTAAAAATGCACTAGCCCCTTCCCGAAAAGGGGAAGAAGGTAAAGCACTTGAGTCAAGTTTACTCTTCCCCTTGATTTCCCTGAACTGATATACTGTGACATAAAATTAGCAGTACTTAAACACTATGACATAGAGTCAATACATCTTACATTACATAAGGGAAAAAGAGAGGAAAGAAAACAAAGATATTTGCTTAGGTATTTGCCCAGACACAAATGTATTCATAACAAACTAAGAAATATTTATGACAATTACAGTCCTTGTTTTTGTAACTGGTCTCATGGTCATAGCTAGCATTTATAAGTACCTTCATCTACCATCCATTCCATGTTTATTTTGCCTTCAGTAAGCACCTCAGTAGTTCATGGTTCTTTACTTGGTGGAATGACCCAGACCTTCATTCCTGAGGGTTCTGGGCCATTAGTAGTTTGGCCTGGATTGAATTGTTGTTGTTTCAAAAATTCAAATTGTTAAATTTTCTGCTGACCTTAATCACAGGGCATGGTTATACTAAAAGATACCTAAGGCATCTCCTGTGTTCTGAACATACTCTTCCTTACCTCCATTATAGAGTAGTAGTCCAATTTCTCCTTAATAATCAGGATCAGTCACCCAAGCCAGCACCACAATTCTTCTTTGCCTGTAGATTCAGAGGAATGAGGAGGCTAAAGTGGATGGGAAGCAGTCTTAACTTCCAATTCAATGGAATCATTGTTTTGTCTCCTAGTGAAACAGATCCTCCTTTGGAACGAAGATCTTTCAACCAACAGAGCATAAAATCACAGAAACAGGAAACAAAGTTTTTACTAGTAGATCACTAGGGGTAATTAGTAATGGTGTCACTCCCATTTTCACCCCTTGATTACCGAACCCTTGAATCCTGTCTATTGGAGAAACACCACCATATTTTGGATGCTGATCCAAAGCATGTACAGGCTTCTGAAGGACCCTATCCCAGCGCTGCAAGGTATGGACACCTGGCTGCCAATGTAACTGAGTCTTCAAAAGATCATTCCACAGGCCTATCAAGCCAGGTGCTTCAGGATAGTAGAAAACAGAGTAAGACTAGTGAATTCCATAAGCATGGACCCATTACTGCACTTTTTTGCTGTGAACTGAGTTGCTTAATCAGAAGCAATGCTGTATAAAATACAAGACAGTGGACAAAGCATTCTGTAAGTCCACAGATGGTACTTTTGGCAGAAGCATGACACTCATGGAAGGAAAATCCATATCCAGAGTAAGTGTCTATTTCAGTAAGAAGAAAAACTGCTTCTTCCAGTGTAGAAGCTGTCCAGTGTAACCAATCTGCCATCAGATACCTGGCTGATCACCCTGGGCAATGCTGCCATATCAGGGACTCAGTGTTCATCACAGCTGATGACAGATTGGGCACTCAGCCATGGCCATAGGCATGTCAGCCTGGGTATATAACAATCCATGTTGCTAAGCCCATTTATAATTTCCATTCCAGCCTCCATAACCACTTTGTTAATGATCCCACTGAGTGATGACATGGCTGGTTGGAGAAAGAGGCTAACGTATTCACAGAATGGATCACCTGCTCCATTTGATTATTAAAATTTTCCTCTGCTAAGGTCAGCCATTGTTGAGCATTCATACAGGACACAAATATCTTCACTAGTTTTGCCCATTCAGAGAGGACTATCCACAGACCTCTTCTCAAAATATCCTTGCCATCAATTTTTCCCAATTATGTTCCTTCCAAATCCCCAACCATACAGCCACATCATTGGCCACAGCCCAAGAATCAATGTATAATTACACATCTGGACATTACCTTTCAATCAAAGTGAGCAACCAGGTGCAATGCTCAAAGTTCTGCTCACTGATAGGCTTTCCCTTCACCACTGCCCTTCATTGATGACCCACACAAGGGCATAGTGTTGCAGTTGTCTACTTTCAGGTGTTGCCTGCATATTATGCAGAACCATCTGTACACTAGGCCCGAGTCTTCTCTTTTTTGTCAACTCATTGTAGGTAACTCCCCACAAGGCCTTTAAGTGCAGGCTGGGAGAGAGAAAGCAGTGTAACAGGAGTGGGGACCATGGACATTCGGACCACTTCTTCATGACCTTACTTGTTCCTTCAGGGCCTGCTTAGGCCCAATCACATATATACCACATCTATTTGAGAATCAGTGCTCTGCTGTGTGGGTCCAACTTTATGGCTCAGTGTGTCAGATTATACCCAGTTTGTGATAAACAGTTCAGGTCACATGGTAACTTGGTGGCCCATTGTTAAGCATTTAGTCTCTACTAAGGCCCAGTAGAAGGTCAAGAGCTGTTTCTCAATAAGAGAATAGTTATCTATGGAGGGTGACAGGACTTTGCTCCAAAACCATGCAGGCCTGCAGGGTAATTCACCTATAGAGGTCTGCCAAAGTCTCCAAACAGAATCGCTAGCTGACCCTTCAAGCACCATTAGATTCACTGGATCATATGACCCAAATGGCAGAGCAGCTTACATAGTAGCTTAGACCTGTTGCTGAGCCTTCTCTCATTCTGGGTCCTACTCAAAACAAGTAGCTTTTCGGGTCACTGGGTAAATGGGTCAGAGTAACACACTCAAATGAGGACTATATTGCCTCCAAAATTCAAAATGGTCAACAGGCATTGTGCCTATTTTTTGGTTGCAAGAAGGGCCAAATGCAGTAACTTATCCTTCATTTTAGAAGGAATATCTTGACCCCACACCACTAAACCTCTAGAAATTTTACTAATGTAGAAGGTCCCTGAATTTTTGTCAGATTTATTTCCCACCCTCTGGCACAAAATAAGTCTTACCAATAAGCCTAAAGTAATTGCTACTTCTCACTTACTAGTTCCAATTAGCATAATATCATCAATGTGATGGACCAGTTTGATATCTTTTGGAAGGGAAAAGCAATCAAGATCTCTGTGAACTAAATTATGACACAGGCAAAAGTAACAACTGATAGTTAAGGTGGTGGAGAAAAGGGAACAAACATACACTGTTGGTGGGAATGTAAATTAGTTCAGCCACTGTAGAAAGCAGTTTGGAGATTTCTCAAAGAACTTAGAACCACCATTCGACCCAGTAATCCTAATACAAGGTATATACCCAAAGGAAAATAAATCATTCTACCAAAAAGACATATGCATGCATATGTTCATTGCAGCACTATTCACAATAGCAAAGACATGGAATCAACCTAGATGCCCATCAATGGTGGACTGCATAAAGAAAGTGTGGCACATATACACCATAAAATACTACACAGCCATAAAAAGAATAAAATCATTTCCTTTGTAGGAACATGGATGCAGCTGGAGGCCATTATCCTAAGTAAGTTAATGTACAAACAGAAAAAATACTGCATGTTCTCACTTATAAGTGGGAGCTAAACATATGGCACACATGGACATAAAAATGAGGACACTAGATACTAGGGACCATAAGAGGGGAAGGTAGGATATGAGGCAAAGGTTGGGTACTATGCTTACTACCTAGGTAATGGGTTCATTCACGTTCATAGCCTAAACCTCAGCATCACATAATATATCCACGTAACAAACCTGCACATGTACCCCCTGAATCTAAAAGAAACATTGAAATTAATTTTAAAACAATAATTAAATTATGACATAGGACTGGAAAGTTGATATGCCCATGAGGTAGTATTGCTGGCCTTGCCAGCTGAAGGCACATAGTTTCTGGTGAGCCTTATGGGCAAGGATGGAGAAAAGGAAATTTTTCAGGTTGATAAGTACATAGCAAGTATCAGGGGATGTGTTAATTTGTTCAAGCAATGAAACCACATCTAGTAGAGCAGCTATAATTGGAGTCACCACCTCATCAAGCCTACAAATATCTACTATCATTATCCAAAATACATCTGTTTTCTGCATGAGCCAAATAAGCAAGTGAATGTTAAAGGACTTTAAGTACCTGATGGCAGCACAAATCTCAGCAATCCCTCCAGGAATGTAGTATTGCTTTTGTTTTACAAATTTTCTAAATAGATGCAGTTCAAATGGCTTCTACTTGGCCATTTCTGCCATAATAGTACTCAGTCTATAGGGAATTGATATGGAGATTTTTCCAGCTGCTGAGCATGCCTCTTCCAATTATGCATTCCAGAACTGGGCAAATAAACACAAGGTGAGTTCAGGAACCTACTGGACCCACTGTGAGATGGACCTGAGCTAAAACTCCGTGATCACCTAACTGGTATGCCACAGTGACATTTTGGGTCTCCTTGAATTGGTATCAGTTCAGAACCAGTGTTTGGTAGTCCCTGAAAGATTTGATTATTTTCTTTTCCTCAATATACAGTTGTTGTGGTAAACAAGTGTAGGTCACTTTGGGAAAGGCTGGGAGAAAAATTAATAGTACAAATTTCTGATAGTGTACCAAGGCCCTTCCTCAAGGAAACCACATCTTTCCATCATTCAAGGGGTTCTGGTTCTGTAAACTGGCTCAAGTCTGGGAATTGATCAAGGAGCCATGACTCTGTTTTTATTATTTAAATTAGGCTTTTGTTCAATTGACCTAGAACTATCCTGCTTATACAGATCAAGTAAGAATTTAGTAGCCTTCTTACTATTTTGCTTCTAGAAAAACCATGATTTGCTAGCCAAAACCATAGGTCTAGGTGAGTAAGATCATTTTGCTGCTGTGACTCTGCTGTCCATTATGGTAGCTATGTCCACCTTGCCTTTGGCAACTGAGTCCTGCTACTTGGCCCTGCCATCTGGCACCCAATTACTCCTATTGCATTTAGGTTTCCAAATTCAGTGGTTACCGTTTCCACTGTAAGGTCTGGCCTACAGAGAATAGTGATGACAGAGCTCTTCAAAGATGTCAGAGCTCCCCTCATAAATTTATTTCTTACAGTATTGGTGAAAGGTATGTCTTCTGAACCCTCCCAGTGTGGGTGAGTAGGTCTTAAATGATAAATTCACTCTCATATTTCAATCTCCTTAAGGCTTTGAATTCCTTTCTGTACATTAAACCAAGGTATATCTGGCATTTCCAGTTCTCTCACTGTGGGCCACCTTTTGGTCCATGTGTCAGCCAATCAAACAAATAAACCGCTAAAGCCTTTCCAAACTCCCCGAGTTTCAACATTCAATACAGAATCTGTGCTTAGTGAGCCTGTAAATTCTGCCTGATCCAACTTTATGTTCCTTTCTCCATTATCCCACATCCTTAGTATCCATTCCCATGTAAGTTTCCCAGATTTCTTCTTATATACATTGGAAATTTCAAGTAGTTCTTTTGGAGTTTGGTCTACCTTTTCATGGTTCATACTTTGTGCCTCATGCTTATGGGCCTGTTATGACTTGACTCTAGTTATAAGTCTAGAAGCAAAAGAGGGGTGGTGGGATAGTGGGTCCTGAAGAGAGTCAGCAGTATCTTGGAAGGCAACTGCCTAAGGAGAGGGCATTCATTTCCTCAGGCAATAGAAGGATACTCCCTTCAGATGGGTACGGAAAGGCCAATATTACTGGGGGTGGAGAGATTGATACCACTGGGGACAGGGATACTCCTGTCACTGGGTGAAGGGAGATTACTTCAGCTAGGGGTGGGGAGACCAATTCCTTTGAGAATGGGGCAGGTCTGCTTCCACTGGTGGTGAAGAGACTTCTTCCCCTAACAAAGAAGTTTCATCAGAATTTAGGGGTTCAATGTCCCCAGCTCATCAGGGTCTTCCCATATACCTCCATTCCAATTTACAGGATCCCATTTTTTCCCAATCAATGCCCTCACTTTAATACTAGACACGCTGCAAGGCTGGGAATTCAATGCAAGTTGAAATTCAGCAAGAGGCAGAATATGCTTGATTTTCAGCAATCTTATCCCTGCAGCTACAGGAGATAAGTGTCTTCTTCAGGGCATACATAAGAAGCCTTCAACTTTTTATGGAGTTTTTGTCGGTAATATGAGTCCCTGAGCCCATGCTTTTCTTTCACCGCTTTGTCCAGGGATATTAGGACCAACCAGCCAACGTTACTAGATTTATTGGTTGTCAAAAATCTCCCAAAAATGTTCCAAAGGCATCAACAAGTCACCTAGCTCCTTTCTTTTTATAAGTGGTTGACTGGGAGTATCCAATGCAGACTTTTTTGTGTATCTCCATTGCCAGATCATGCATGAACTATCAATGCTCTCTTTACTACTGGAAATAGTCATTAGCATCTTTAAATCTAACCAGATTTAAGAACCAATCCCAAAACTCCAGAACCAGTTCAGGAAACTCATCCTTAGACTTCTGTTCCTCTAGAATCACTCTTGGTACAAAAATCTGTATTAGTTAGAGTTCTCCAGAAAAATAGAACTAAAAGGATGGAGACACATATAATGAGAGAGAGAGAGATTTACATATTACATCTGTATATACCTAGATAGATAGATACAGATAGATTATTTCTGTATATATCTAGATAGATAGAGAGATAGAGAGATAATAGACAGATATAAAGAGATTTACTATAAGATATTGGCGTATGTGATTATGAAGGCTGAGAAGTCTCATGATCTGCCATCTGAAAGCTTGTGACCCAGGAAAGCCAATGGTGTAGTGTGAAGACCTGAGAGCCAGAAAGTTAATGGTGCAGATTCCAGTCCAAGCCTGAAGTCCTGAGAACCAGGAGCACCAAGGGCAGCAGATTGGTGTCCTAACTCAAGCATTTTTGTTCTGTTTTGATCCTCAACAGATTAGATGATGCCCACCACATTAAGGGCAGCCATCTGCTTTATTCAGTTCACCAATTCAAATGCTAATTTCTTCTGAAAACACCATAACAGGTACATCCAAAAATAATGTTTAACCATATATATGGGCATCTCTTAGTCCAGTCTAGTTAGCACATAAAATTAATTATCACATATAATTTTAATTGTGTGTGATAAAATGTTTATTTTTTAATTATTAAAATTTTAAGAATGATTGAGATGAAAAATCAAGGTTTTTTTTCTCTTTTTTTCCATTTCAAAATTGTCTTTTTTTAAATGCAGATTTAAATACTGTTCACTACCCTGTCTACATGACAGGCTTAGTTTGAAGAGTAAATGTGACTATGATGTGCATGGAAGCACTCTGAAAACTCAAATAACGATATGATGTAAGGTGTGATTTCACGGACAGTTACATACAGACCCACATATGCACTAAATGGCACTTCTGTGTAGTGCTTTCCACATTTCACATCAGGACACACACAAAATAATAATGCTTGTCAACACACCAAGGAAAACAGACAAGCTGCTTGCAGCCAGAACAATTTTCCAGGGCTCTGGCCACTGCCAGCCCTTCCCTGCCTAAGGATAAGATGACTAGTATTTCTGCATACCAGATAGGAATCTCTGTTCTATTGGCCTAACATTTCCTTTTACCTGCCCCCGCTCCCCCACAGGAACTGACTCAGAGCAAGAGGACAGCTTCAATTCCCTATGATTTCATCTCCAGCCCAACCAATCAGCATTGTCAACTAACTGACCTTCCCCTATCCACCAAATTATCTTTAAAAACTCTGATCCCTGAAGGGAGACTGATTTGAGTAATAATAAAACTTTGGTCTCCACAAAATAATAATAATAATAAAATAGGCTAAGAAATGTAGAGTCTAAACATCCAACACTGTGTGGCTCTAGACATTTTACTTCACCTCTCATTTACAAATAGAAATATTTGTAAATATTTCTTCTTGGCCTTAGAAAGTAAAGTAAGGATCAAGTGCTTTGTTTAGAAACAAAAATGGATAAGGACACATGGTAGATGCTATTATTCTCTCCACATTTAAACCTAGATAGAAGCATTGCCACTAGGGAGACTAGAAGCCAGTATGTTTTTAAATGATACACATATGCTCTCATTTATTCTGCAAGTATTTATTGAGTGCTCCCTGCTTGCAAAATATTGTGCTAAGGTGCTAAGTGCTGAGAATAAAAGACTCTTATTCTCCTAAGAAAAAACTGATTTTTTTTTTTGCTATAGCAGCAAGTAATCCCCACAGCCAGTTTTCAATACATAGTCAGTGACATTTTGTACTAGTAGTAATCATGCTTCTGAAAGCTAACCCATATATGATAGGCCCATGCCTCAGAACGTCAACCAGTCAACAGTAGACATGCACCAGTAACCATTTTTCTACAGCAAAGGTTAAAGTCTCTCCCTTTCTGGATGGTAGCCCCTGCACCATGGCCTTTGGAAGGTCTCATACTATGACGGACTTTTGCCTAACCCTGCAAACCTATCAAAGTGGCACCTAAATAAAACTTGTTGTGTACTACTGCCACCTTGTGGTCACATATTTTTTTCTTGCTCACCCCCAATTTGTCAGCCCTAATATGTCCTTCAATTCACCACAAAGGCCTGGAAAGACTAGCTTGACTTTCTGCCCTCTAGTTCTCAGTTTGACAGGGGAGTTATGACAAATTCATTCAGGTCACTGCTCTGTTGATGTATATGAACTATAAATGGTCAGATTTGGAAGGAGGAAAGAGGTCACTGTGGGCAGGGATGTTTCAGGATCCCGGAGGAGATCGAAATTGAACTGGTTAATGAGATAACCAGGCAGAGAAAAGGAGATAGAAACCAAAAGATGAAACCAAGAGAAAACGGGTTAAACCACTAGTAAATGGGGTGATTTTTTAAAATCTAAATCTTCTTCAAGGACCTAGTAGAATTAGGTTCCCTGAGATAGGCCAAAAACCAAAAGCCAGTTTCTACCAAGTGGATCTGTATTTAAGTAGTATTTAAAAGGTGCTTGTATTCCCCTAATGGTAAGAATGCTACCCATGAAAACGATTACAGGCCAGTAATGTACTGATTATGATACAGAACAACTTGATGGCCCTCTTTATCACTGGTCTAAATAACCCCAGAGAGAAATAAGCTTTATAAACACAGAGGAGCTATTATGTCCCACCATGGCTTTTCAAACACAAAATAATGATCATAAATTTCTTTGAGTTCACTGGTAACAGCGGTTGCTCATAGGAAAATGACACCATCCTTTCCCTGCCGCCCTAGCCTTCCAGTGGTATTCCACTGCCCTGATCAGGTTATCCTCCTTGAAACAAAGTAACTTTTAATAAAGTGGGCTGGTAACAGAGAGAACCTGATATGATCACACACCTGTTATAATAGGATTTAATTCTGCTTCAGATGTGCTAGTTTTAATAAAAAAGGATTGAGCAAATCGAAAATAAATTACATTGAAAGGTCAGGCTTATTGCTTGTACAGTCATGTTAACTCCCCCACTGACACTTTTAGAGACTGTATTTATGAGACCTTTTGATTTGGAAAGGAGAGGTATAAAACACATCTACAATTTCCCCATTATTTGCAGCAGTATTTCATTTTCAAGTGTCAATTCCAAGCACTTAACTATGGCATTCTTTAACAGGAGTAAATCTAAAAAGTATGAGCTGTTTACACAATGCTGTTACTCAATATATTAATAAAACAAGCTTTTCTATCCACTGGAAAGTTAGAAAAATCCTTCCAGAGCTTACACAGCATGGTAATTTACTTTATTGCATGTGGAACATTTACTAAGAATGTGTTGGCTCCTAATTTGAATGAGCACATTCCTCTGACACAGCATCTCCTCTACCAGAAGTAGAGGCTGCTTGATTTACTAACTAGGGATGGATGAACCAATGGCGCACCCAGATTCATTTTCCCAATATATCTGATGAGACATTCAAGTAGGTACAGTGCGTTTGTTTTTTTGCTCAAATCCAGCTTTGCTTTGCTCAGCTTCTGGTAACTAAAAGTGTTACCACAAGTGATTCCAAATATTTTTCCTTTTACTTAGGCTGGTTTCATGGTTCATTCATCAAACATAACAGAATGAAGAAGGTGACTTCCATTACTGCAAAATTGGTGACAATGGTCCAAAGCTGAAGATTAAAAAACTAATCATAATAATAAACAATGAACACTTGCATGGCATTTATTATGTATCAGGTTTTGTATGAAGCACTTTACAACCCTTACTCCAATTAATCCACACAATAACGCTATGATGTAGTTACTACTATTGTCCCCATCTTAGAGACGAGAAAACTGAGGCACAACAATATAAGTGAGTTGCCCGGTGACATACAGTTTGTAAGTGAAAGAGCTAGGATTTGAACTCAGGCACTCTGTGAGCTAACACACAGTTTCTAAGTGGAAGAGCTAAGATTTGAACTCTAGACTTGATGTATCTGTCTTATAGCCTAGACTCTCTCAAATTCTAAAGAGAGCCACCAATAAATGGGACCAGATATTTTCCACAAGGCTCATTGGACACACTCTCCTCGTCTATCCTCTGCCACTCTCCATGTCCAGTCTACTCCCCTGAGACCTGAAGGAGGGGAGGAAGCTATTGGACTTTCCAGCCTGGTACAAAAGAGGAAGAGGTCTTCCTCTCCACCACCAAAGCTAAATGAGGTAGGGGTGGGCCTCAACATAATCTCTCATAGATTTGGGAGAGCCCGTTAGAAAAGGAGACTGGCCATCT
This sequence comes from Sapajus apella, assembly GCF_009761245.1. NCBI lineage: Eukaryota > Metazoa > Chordata > Mammalia > Primates > Cebidae > Sapajus > Sapajus apella. Next base: position 91,810 of record NW_022437055.1, read on the forward strand.
TGCTCCCTAGCAGTATACTTATGGCCCTGGAGACCCTGAAGACTTACTCAAAGGTACCTTTCAGTGGAACAAGGAGATAATACTTAAGAGAGCATGATATATGTTCTGTAAAGACAGAGCGTGTGTGTGAATATTGAGGCCAGGCCTGCTTCTCACCTGGAGATTTCTGAAGGCAGGATACTTGCTGGGGTAGCCCATTCCAACAGGGCTTGAAACGACTGTAGCACAATGTAACCTGGAGAAGGAGAACAGGATAAAACTGAACTCCTGATCCCTACTGCCCTTGAAAATCACAAAAAAGGATCCTAGCAGTTCCGACTCCACATACAGGAGCACAGACTAGAAGGGTAAAAACCTTAGTGCTACCCAGGTAGCTTGAGGGCTGATAGTCATGGCAACCCATCTAGATAAAGGATTGGACATTTGGACTTTGGGGAATGACTGAGAGAAACCAGACTACTCCTCCTTTGATAGGGTCCTCAGTAACAGTGAACACTGCTAATGAAGCCAGCCACCACTCCTTTGAAAGCCACATATGTCATCTATGTATTAAATGATACAATGGACTTTGGGTACTTGTGGGGAGGAGTGTGAGGGGCAAGAGCGATAAAAGACTGTAAATATGGTGCAGTGTACACTGCTTGGGTGATGGGTGCACCAAAATCTCACAAATCACCACTAAAGAACTTACTCATGTAACCAAATAACACCTTTTCCCCAATAATTTATAGAAATATTAATTAATTAAAAATAAATAAAAGAAACAAAAGAATTGGGGTTCTATTGCTGACCAAGAAAAGGGAATATTGCTGGGCATGGTGGCTCATGCCTGTGATCCCAGCACTTTGGCAGGCCGAGATGACAGGATTGCTCAAGGCCAGGATTTTGAGACCAGCCTGGCCAACATGGTGAAACCCCATCTCTACTGAAAAAAAAATACAAAAATTAGCCAGGTGTGGTGTTGCATGCCTGTAATCCCAGCTTCGTGGGAGGCTGAGGCACGAGAATTGCTTGAACCCAGGAGGCAGAAGTCACAGTGAGCCCAGATGACAACACTGCACTCCAGCCCGGGCAATAGAGTGAGACTGTCTCAAAAAAGTAAAAAAGAAAGAAAGACAGGGAAATATATTTTGGGGAAAAATTAGCAATCTCTACCACAGGTAAGTATAAGGCTTCCACATATGATTGCACATTTTGTGGATTTACCAAGGTTGAGAGGAAGAAGGGAGATGAAATCTAGTTCATGTCCACTAGCCACACCAGTGCACCCTAGCTTAAGGTTTAGTCAGCCCAGAAGAAGGGCTATACTAGTCTATTTTGCATTGTTATAAAGTAATACCTGACACTGGGTAAATTATAAGAAAAGAGGTTTATTTGGCTCACAATTCTGAATGGTGTCAGCATCTTCTCAGCTCCGGATGAGGCCTCAGGAAGCATTTACTTATGGTAAAAGGTGACGGGGGAGCAGACATGTCACATGGAGAGAGAGAGAGAAAGAAGAGGAGATGCCAGCCTCTTTTAAACAACTATTAATAGCCATCACATGAACACACAGTGTGAACTCATCCATTACCAAAGGGAAGGCACAAAGGGACCTTTGCCTCCATGAAGGATCTGCCTCCATCATCCAAACACCTCCCAGTATGCCCCACCTCCAACATTGGGGATTACATTTCAACATGAGGTTTGTTGGCAATAAATATCCAAGCTACGTCAGGTGTCCTTTTGTATTGGGTTGAGCCATACAAAATTGTCATTTTCATAGATCAAATATGATAAAAAGTCAGGAATTTCATATGGTTGGACCAGTAATTCATCTGCCCAGAAAGGATACCTTTTTGTAATTCTCACAAAGACACCTGTGATAGAGCAACTGTACAAACGTCTCCAATTGTCCACCTTCCCTGTAGCTGTCTTTTGTATTGTGCTTTTCAGCCTTTCCATCAAGAGGTAGAGTCAATTTCCTCTACCCTTGAATCTGAGCTGGCCATGTGGCTTGCTTGAGCAGTGGAGTAAGGTGGAAGTAAAGATGTGCCAGTACTGAATCCAGGCCTCCAGAAGTTTCACGTGCTTCTCCGCTTGCTCTTTCCAAACCTTGTCAGGACCATGTAAAAATGCCCAGAGTAGACCTTGGAGGAAGGCCCTCCTAGACCATCCTACATCCAGCGAACCCCCATATGTATTCGACATTTCAGCCAAGGTCAACAGATCTGCCTACCTGACCCGCAGCTGATCACTAACACATGAGTGCATCCAGCTAAAACTAAAATCATCCCATTGATTCAGAGACTCATGAGCAATAATAAACACTCTTTAAGCCCCTAATTTTTGGGGTGGTTTGTTAGATAAGCAATAGTTAACTGCTACAGTGTCATATGTACTAACAACATCCTTGTATAGCTATTAGTGTTAGCCTCATTTTATAGCTGAGTTTAGTAGTTAAGTGATTTGTCTAAGGTCACACAGCTAGGTAATACAGGGACAGCCAGGATTCTAAACCAGCCTCTCTATAGACCCTGTGATCATAACCATTACTCTATATGACCATAGCACTACTCTAACTAATGGGGAAGAGGCAGGCCCCATTGCTACCCAGTGGCTAAATGTTAGATTTTTAACAACCAGCTCTCTGGCAAGGGGAAGCCCTGATTTGTAGTGCTTGCTGATTTCCATGGTATGAATACTCCCACCATGGCCAATATCAAATCTACAACTTGACATCACTGAACACACAGTTGAGAAGGTATGTGCAATAACACACCATTATAGTACTTCCACCATACAAACATAGGTAAATAATCTCAAGAGCGTAGATAACAGTAAAATGTAGTAAAAAACCTTTTACTGTTTCAAGTTATAAGTTTTGAGTATCCGTTGCCTTTGTTTCAATGTAATTTGTTTAACTGTACATTTATATATTAATTAAAAAAATTTTTTTAGATGGCGTCTTGCTCTGTGGCCAGGCTGGAGTGCAGTGGTGCAATCTCAGCTCATTGCAACCTCTGCCTCCCAGTTCAAGCGACTCCCCTGCCTCAGTCTCTCAAGTAGCTGGGACTACAGGTGCGCACCACCACACCCAGCTAATTTTTTGTTTTTTAGTAGAGACAGGGTTTCACCATGTTGGCCAGGATGGTCTCTATCTCCTGACCTTGTGATCTGCCCGCCTCGGCCTCCCAAAGTGCTGGGGTTACAGGCATGAGCCACTGCACCCAGCCTATTATTTTTAATGGCTGTGTTTAAAAACTGGCTTGCAAAATTTTCTTAAAATTTAACATGTGGTTCTGGTGAGCCAGTATGAGCCATCTCTAACACACCGTTTGCTAAGGATAATAGTCTAATAATCCAGCCATTTGACCTGCTCAGCAAATTTGTTGCTTCCTCCTATAAACCTACACCTATTTGCCCACCCCGCCCCTCCAGCCCTCCAGATGTGTATGAATAAGCTGAATATTTATAGCTTGGCCTATACCTTAGGACCTCTGTCCATATGTCAGCACTTCTTTTACTTCTGTTTGTCTTTTTAGTCTATACTACACTTTGGGGTAACAAAATCTCTATCTACTCCCCGCTAAGTGACGTCCATATTTCTTTCTTTCTTCTACAATGATCTCATTTATCTTCTAACTTCAGAAAAGGCCCACTACCTATACTTTCCAGGACCCAGCTTTAGACAACAGCTCCAATTTCTACTTCTCATCATACCCCCTCACCTTCCTGATAGCAAAAATCTCTGCCCCGTCAGCCATCCTCTCATCACATGGAGAGAGCCTAATACTTTTGTCCGTGTGGTCAGATTTGTCCACCACCCATGCCCTCCCCAACAGGCTTCCATGCGGTATCTGTACATTTCACAAAGAAGCAAGTGTTTTGAGAACAAATGGGATATCAGAGAGCTGGGTTATCTCTGCACTCCCTCCAACTTTCCAACTTATATTATTAATGTTGTGATCTTCGGCCCTTCTGGAGTTGACACAGGCAAATTTGGTCTAGGCTTCCAGAAGCATTTATTCCATGAGTTTTCTCTGCTGTACAGCCCAAGGCTTAACTGGGTTCAAAATTCCGTGTGTGTGTGTGTGTGTGTGTGTGCGCGCGTACGTGTGTGTGTGTGTTGCTTAACCTTAATCCTTGGGTTGAAATCCATTCCTATCCTCTCCATGGCTAGCGTCATTGTGGGGTATGGAATAAACATTTAAAAGTCCACATAAGGCCCTTCATGAAGTCCACAGAAGTCTCTTTCCAGGGACTTCAAATTTTCTCAGTCTCTACCTCACATTTGACATTTCAGCAGCACTGAAACGCCTGCAGTTGCTTACACTCTCCAATGCGTTTCTTGCCTCGTGCTGCTGCTTTTCTCTCTGCCTGAAATGCCCTCTCCTCTCTCCACCTCAAACAAGCATATTCACCTATCTAATGCTTGTACCTCTCTTCACATCCTCTGGGAAGCCTTCTCTGATACTTTGAGATAGAATTCAATTCTACCCTGAAAGATTGCACTGCGCAACTTTGCTATTATGTACATACTTCTACTATCATGTCACACGTGGGGTTGCCAGGTTTAGCAAATAAAAATACAGAACACCCAGTTAAATTTGAACTTCAGATAAACAATGAATAAGTTTTACTACAAGTATGTCTCATGTGATATCTGGGATATATTTATGCTAAAAATTATTTATGATTTATCTCAAATTCAGTCTTGACTGGGCATCCTGTGCTTTATCTGGCAATTCTAGTGATACACTATGCAGTGTTTCTCTCTGGCAGCTCAGCTAGGAGTTCCTTGAGGGCAAGCGTTTTTGAGTTTGTTCACCTATGTACCCTTAGCACCATTCAGTTCTTAGCACATGGTAAAACTCACTAAATGGTGTTGGAACGACATTTGGGTACCATTTAAACCATTTGAGCTAGTTTATATACAACATCTTATTGAGTCTCACAAAAATCCAGTGAGGTAGGAAAAAATAGTGTGATGGTTAATACTAAGTGTCAACATGATTGGATTGAAGGATACAAAATATTAATCCTGGGTGTGTCTGTGAGGGTGTTACCAAAGGAGATTAACATTTGAGTCAGTGAAGCGGAAGAGATAGATTTATCCTCAATCTGGGTGGGCACCATCTAATCAGCTGCCAGCACGGCTAGAATATAAGCAGGCAGAAAAATGTGAAAAGAGAGACTGGCCTAGCCTCCCAGCCTGCATCTCTCTCCTGTGCTGGATGCTTCCTGCCCTCCAACATCGGACTCCAAGTTCTTCAGTTTTGGGACTCAGACAGGCTCTCCTTCCTCCTCAGCCTGCAGATGGCCGATTGTGAGACCTTGTGATCATGAGTTACTACTTAATAAACTCCCCTTTACCCTTTACTTCCATCCCTCTAGAGAACCCTAATAAAAGTAGGTATTATTATTATCTTATTATCTTCATTGTACAAATGATGAAACCAGGAAACAGAAAGGAAGGACTTACCCACAATCATGTCATATGACCAGGACAGAGCCAGAACTCAGTCCAGGTTCTCCTGAGTCCCTAGTTCTTTCCACTTAAACCACATTGCTGTTTTTCTGTCTGTGGCCACAGATTTGATGCAACTTTGCAATTTTCAAAACTATTTCTAGGCTTTAAATAAATAACCATACTTGCTTTGGCTTTAAATGATATTATGACTCCACTGGTATAGCAGTGGCTTTAATATAGCTTGAGGTGTTTGAAGTTGAGCCTAGTGAATTTTTAATTAGGTATCAATCAAATGGAGAGACTGGTTATAAAGCATCATTTTCCAGTAAAGTCAGCAACATGGTAAATGATTTTATTGGTAAACCATGAGCTTTCTTTACATATTTATTATTATTATGTCAATACAGGTTTCCTCTATCTGCATATATATAACAGTTGACAATATCAGCCACATTATTAGTTTGGTTTCCTCTGCTTGGCTAGCTTTTCAGTTGGGGTAAGTGAAGTCTGCATTTCCTGTCTCAGCACTTTGGAAGAAGCGGCAGTAACAGTAAAAGTTATATTAACTTGTGCCCAAGTAATGAGCCCTCTGTTAATTGAAGTTTTTCTGCACTTAGCTCTTATGGGAAAAAAAGAAGCAATTATGTAAAGATAATGGACTGACAAACATTTTTCCCAGAAGCCTCTGGCACTGGTCTATTCAGTCCAATTCCCTGTACTACCTATTTCCATCTAGAGTTCTAGACAGTAATGAGAAATCATCTTTTCGACCCTTGCAAAGGGTCCAGCTCTCTACTTGGTGCTATGAGGCCCAAAAGGGGTAGAAAGCAACTTTTATGACATGACTACTATAAATATTTCGGAAAGAATACTCAAGAAACTGGTGACGGTGGATTTCTCCTGGAAGGAAAACTGAGTAACTAGGGGACAAGAGTAAAAGGGAGGGTCGTTCTATACTGCATTCCCTTGTGAACAGTTTGAATTTTGTATCACATACTTGCATTACCTAATCAAAGAAATTAATTATTGCTTTTAAATGCCCACCATGTCTTTTGCATGATCTAATTAATTCTCACAATGACCCTTTGAGGTAAGTATTGTTGTCATCCTTATTTTATAGAGGGAAAACTGAGGTGCTGAGAGTTTAAGTCATTCGCCCCAGCTCATATTATTCTGAAAAAGTCCAATCAAGATCATCAGAACCTCTCAGCTACTCTCTAGGAGGCCAGAGACTGAATCTGGCCAGAATCTGAACAGGGTCTACCTCCCTCTAAAGCTATGGTAGCTATCCTGCTCTGCAAGGAAGATGAAAACTGAGTATTCAGTCACAAGGACAATTTTGTTGTAGAACTAAGACATAAAATTCTAAACAGTTAATTATCGTATTTCATTAAGTCTAAGAAATGCATTTTAAATTTTCTGAAATTATGATATGTCTTCCGAGCCAGGCACAGTGGCTCATGCCTGTAATCCCAGCATTTTGGGAGGCTGAGGCAGAAGGATGACAAGGTCAGGAGATGGAGACTATCCTGGCCAACATGGTGAAACCCTGTCTCTACTAAAAATTGAAAAATTAGCTGGGTGTAGTGGTGCACACCTGTAATCCCAGTTACTCGGGAAGCTGAGGCAGGAGAATTGCTTGAACCTGGGAGTTGGAGGTTTCAGTGAGCCAAGATCGCACCACTGCACTCCAGCCTGATGCCTGGTGACAGAGTGAGACTCCAGCTCAAAAAAAAAAAAAAAAAAAAAAAAAGATATGTCTTCCAAGGGATGGTGTGCTGTAATATATTTGAAGGTGTTTTGTTTTTCTCAGTGACTCATAAGATAATGGTATGTGTTCCAACCAATGGCTTCTTGAGGTCAGTGAAATATAGTGTCAATATAGTGCAGAAAATCAAAAAGTCTAAACTAGTAGCACAACCAGTAAGTGATGCAGAAGCTCTGAGGAAATAACACTCTCTTCTGGAAGAGTTGCTAGAGGAGGCTTTATACTGATTTGAGCTAAGCCTCAATTATTGGGCAGTGTATATGTTATCTACTGCCACAAAATATGGTACAATAAACAACCCCAAAACTCGGTGTCTCAAAACAGCAACCATGTATTTACTATTGCTCTTGAGTTTAGAGATTAGCTGGGAGGTTCTGATCATCTTGATTGGAATTGTTCATTTGTCTACAGTCAGATGAAGATCAGCTGACAGGTCTTGGCTGGGCTCACTCATGTCTGTATACCAGCTGACTATTGGCTGATCTAACATGCCCTCATTGAGGAAGAAATGGTGTGGCTTTGTCCCATGTGTTTCTCACATACCCCTGGCAGGCTAGCCTGAGCATGTTCTCATAGATATAGCAAGAGAGCAACAGCAGAGGTGCGAGAAGGAGCAGAAGGAAAGGTGCAAGCCTTTTTCTAGCCTTTGTTTGCAATATGTTTTCTAACATCTTGCTGGCCAAAGCATGACATAGCTTAGCCCAAAGATGAGGCAGAACACAGTACCCTTAATGAGAGAAGTGAAGGATTGGGGCCATTAATACAATCAGTCTGTCACAGGTAAGCTTCAGATCTTCAAGCTGAAGAAAGGAGGGCTTTGGTTGCTGGCTAGGAGAGATGTTGCAGGGAGAAAGGAGTCATCCAAATGGACTCTACTTGTGTTTGAGAGAGTTATTACATCAGCAAAGGCAGTACCAGGCAAGGCTATAAATGAGTTTGTGTAGGAACGATGTTAGCAGTGACAATAGGGGATAATTGTTTGAAACAAGGATAGGGTCAATCATCTCATAAATCCAACCTCTCCTGCCTCTACCCCTAGAAGCTCCCAAAGCTCACCCATAGAACCCTAAGTTTCTGCAAAATATAGTTGGAAATACACTGTATAGGCATTCATAGCCCCAGCAGCACGCCTAGCCTGTCTTTGTTCAGCTTCCTAGAGTAAGCATAATGATGAATTCATTATTTTCTGCTTTCCTCATTTTTTCTTTATATTGGATGTGAACTTTCCCTGTTCTAATTACCCTCACCAGAAAGCATCCTGAATGTCTTTTAGATCCTTCTTTTTATCTACTAATTCAGAATCATTTGTTTTACCATCAGAATTTTATTTTGGGGAATCCTCCAGTCCTCTTGAATGACTCAAGTGTTGCATCCCAAAGCTGTGGCTTTCTCTTAGCTTCCACCTTATCAATTTCCTCTTTCATAGACATAATTTTTTCCTGTCATTTCTTCTACTCTCTGGAAAATGACATTGTCAATGAGGTAAGAAAGCAAAGGAAATAATATATTAAACACATTGTTTTTATCTAAATAAGCTTCAGGAATTGAACAAGACCAGTAAAAGCTAGAGATAGACAAGGCTTTCTGGGGAAAGTCAAGTCTGAGCTGGACTCTCAAAACAGTGTGAGTTTAGAATGACAAGAATAAGTGTGTAAGATTAGTTTATGACAACCTATTCCAAGTTGAAAATTCTCTGCAAGCCCTGAAAAACAATGACATGCTTTCAGTAGCTCTATGAATCACCACCACTAAACCAACCTAGTGAAGTTTCTTTGTGGAACATTATATATAAAATTGGCATTTGACATAGTGACTACAGCGTGGTGTGTGGGCACTCTGGCCCTAGGAAGTCATCCTCTAGTTCAACCTTCTTGTGATTCAAGGTATCTTCCTTACTCATCATGGCACCATTCATCATGTTTAACTCCCTCCAAGGCCAGAAAAATATCTCCGCCTCTCCAGATGAACTTTAGAAAGGACACATGAACAACCTCCACTAGGGTTTGAATTTGATCCTAGTAATATTCGCAGGACTTTCTTCTTTGTGAAATTGCTGGATAATTAACCAGCTTTAAGCTCTGAATCACACAGAGGATATCCAGAGCACTGAGAATTTTTCTTTTGAAAACAAAAGGGAAATCAATTTCAGCTAATTCAGTTGTTGCCATTTTATGAAGTTAAGGTGCTCAATGTAAATTAGTGCTTTGAATGTATGTCTTTGATCAATAGGTGTAATTATTGATTGGAATCACACAAAGCCAAAAGCAAACCAATCATTCTTGACATACGGGCTTTATACCATGCAGATAAATCCCCAACACAACTGCAGTGAGCTCGAGGCTTCTGTGACCCTGCAATGTTACAAGTCAACTCATGAAAAGGATGCAATCATGTTTACACTTTGCCTCCCTTACTTTGCAAACTCCTCTGGATTTTTTCATTAAAAGGATCCATAGCCAGAGTAAGAATAGCTATTCCTAATTGGTTACTTGTTCAGAAGGTGACTAAACAGTTCCTTATGCTTAGTAATCATAATGCTACTAAGAGGTATAAATTAAGCAGAATATACTGATGCAGAGCCTGCAGGCAAAGCTAGACTGATATGATTATTGAATGGCCACTGCAACTACAGCTCGCCCAACCCTCTGCCATTAGAACGATTTCCCCATGAGCTCGTCACAGTGTCCAAAATTGTTACTATTTGTCAAAGTCAGGGTGCCCAAATACCTTTCCTTTCTTAAGCCCCCAGATCCATTCTCGGTCCCAGGCCATTTTCCTATGCTGTGATGAACACTAGCTAATGCTCATTGAGCACCTATTTATGTGCCAGGCACTCAGCTGAGCAGAGCACTTCACATATGCTACCTCACTGAATCTTTTTTTTTTTGTCACTCTGATAGTTTTTAATTATTATTATTAATTTTTCAGATAGAATATTCTTTTTTTCCCCCTTTATTTCTTCTAAAAGAAAAAACCAGGATACATGTACAGAATGTGCAGGTTTGTTACATAGGTATATGTGTGCCATGGTGGTTTACTGAACCTATTGGCCCATCCTCTAAGTTCCCTCCCCTTCGCCCCCACCCCCCAACAGGCCCTGGTGTATGATGTTCCCCTCCCTGTGTCCATGCATTCTCATTGTTCAACCCCCACTTATGAGTGAGAACATGCAGTGTTTGGTTTTCTGTTCCTGTAGTAGTTTGCTGAGGATGATGGCTTCCAGCTTCATCCATGTCCCTGCAAAGGACATAATCTTGTTCCTTTTGATGGCTGCATAGTATTCCATTGTGTATATGTACCACATTTTCTTTATCTTGTCTATCATTGATGGGTATTTGCGTTGGTTCCATGTCTTTGCTATTGTCAGTAGTGCTGCAATAAACATACACGTGCATGTGTCTTTATAGTAAATGATTTATATTCCTTTGGGTACATACTCAGTAATGGGGTTGCTGGGTCAAATGGTATTTCTGGTTCCAGATTCTTGAGGAATCGCCATACTGTCTTCCACAATAGTTGAACTAATTTACATTCCCACCAACTTTGTAAAAGTGTTCCTATTTCTCCACAGCCTCCCCAGCATCTCCTGTTTCCTGACTTTTTAATAACCACTATTCTGACTGGTATGAGATGTTTTCTCATTGTGATTTTGATTTGCATTTCTCTGATGATCAGTGATGTTTTTTTCATATGTTTGTTGGCTGCATAAATGTTAGAAAAAACTATTTTAAATTTCATATGGAATCAAACAAGACCCCATATAGCCAAGACAATCCTAAGCAAAAAGAATAAAGCTGGAGGCATCACACTACCTGGCTTCAGACTAAACAACTACAAGGCTACAGTAACCTAAACAGCATGGTTCTGGTACCAAAATAGACATATAGACCAACGGAGCAGAACAGAGACCTCAGAAATAATGCCACACATCTACAACCATCTGATCTTCAACAAACCCAACAAAAACAAGCAATGGGGAAAGGATCTCCTATTTGGTAAATGGTGCTGGGAAAACTAGCTAGCCATAAGGAGAAAACTGAAACTGGACCCCTTCCTTTCACCATATACAAAAATTAACTGAACATGGATTAAAGACTTACATGTAAAATCAAAACCATAAAATCTCTAGAAAAAAACCTAGGCAATTCTATTCAAGACATAGGACTGGGCAAAGTCTTTGTGGCAAAAACACCAAAAGCAATTGAAACAAAAGCCAAAATTGACAAATGGGATTTAATAACTAAAGAGCTTCTGCACAGCAAAAGAAACTATCATCAGAGTGAACAGGCAACTATGAGAGAAAGTTTTTGCAACCTACCCATCTGACAAAGGGCTAATATCCAGAATCTACAAGGAACTTAAAAACATATTTACAAGAAAAACAAAACAACCCCATCCAAAAGGGGCAGAGTATATGGACAGACACACCTCACAGAATCATTACAAAGCTCTGTGAAATAGGTAATAGTACCCTACTTCTGATTCCAAGATGTCATTGATTTAAATATTCACTATCAATTTAACAAATTGTATATGAATTGTACATGCTGATTATGGTACATGTCAAATACAGAAGTGTTAAAATATTCAAGTTGGGAAAGTAGGTATTAGCCCCACTTTACAGATGAGAAAACTGAAGCCCCAAAGGAGTTAAATAACTAGTCACAAATAACCAAGGTCATAAAGCTAGTAAATGGTAGCGAAAATTCAAACCCAGATCTCTGATTCTAGTGCCCGTACCAACCTACAGACATATGATTGCTTTACTTCCTTTGCCACAGGGGTCTCAGCTGCCTTTTTTTCTCCCTTCCCTAGATGCCACTTTCCATTCCATTTCGTGGAGTTCTGCTTACCTTAAGAGGCTGCCTGCAAGCATAATACAAACTACTCCATTTTCTTCTTCCATGAGACTTCAAACAACCAGAAACTAATGATCATGCCAGGAAATAGAGATAGTAAAGTCTGGTAGATGAATGTGCAGGATCACTGATCTCAAGAAGAAAGACTTAGCATATGCTGCAGTCTTTCCATCCAGCACCAAATCCACTGAAATATAGAGGAATTCTTGAAAGACATGAAGTAAGTGGAATAGTGTTGAAGAGAGAATGATAGCCCTAGTCATAGGCAGTAAAACTGTAGTAGCAGATGAGAGCAGTATAAAAGGTGCTTCGTATCCTCAGTTGGTAGAAATGAGAAGAGCTCAGGGATAACTGTGGGACAGTTATGCAAGATCAGATAGGGTTATGCAGATGAGATACAGAGAACTGAGGAATACAGAGCAGTTATGCAAGATCAGATAGGGTAATTGGCCCCAGATATGCCCTCCCACCGTCTCCAGCTGTAGGTCAGGTAGTAGCCATAATAGCAACAGCATTGCCCATGTCTGGATGGGAACAGTACGGCAATTCTTTAGGTGTAGGATCGTCAGACAAAATATGGAACACCCAGTTAATTTTGAATTTTAGATAAGCAATGAACTTTTTTCGTATAAATATGTCCCAAATATTACATATTTAAACTAAATAAAGTATGTCATTTGTCTGAAATTCAAATTTAATCAGAACTCCTTTATTTACCAAATCTAGCAACCCCTGAGAGAAACAGGGGGTATCAATATCCAGAAGAATGGCCACTTGTGTATCCCACCCAGCAATATGCCCTACTCTCCCTGAGTATAGTTATAACACACAGTAGCAACTTCCATATGTTCCCTGAAGTAGACTGTGCAGAAAGAGACAAGACTGTCAAACATTTAAGAAAACCTCAAACTATTGAGTAGATACTAACTATAAAAAAAGATAGTCCTTGGGAGGCCAAGGCGGGCAGATCACAAGGTCAGGAGTTCGAGACCATCTTGGCCAACATGGTGAAACACCATCTCTACTAAAATCACAAAAAGTAGCTGGGCATGGTGGTGGGAACCTGTAATCCCAGCTACTCGGGAGGCTGAGGCAGGAGAATCGCTTGAAACTGGGAGGCGGAGTTTGCAGTGAGCTGAGATTGTGCCACTGCACTCCATCCTGGGCAACAAGAGTGAAACTCCGTCTCAAAAAAAAAAAAAAAAAGATAGTCCACATATTCAATAAAAAAATGTAAATATTTTGTATTAAACTCCCCTCAAATTAAGAATTAGACTAACCACATTTCAGAAAGACTAAATTTAACATATGCATGCACACACACATGTGCACACACACATATACATTTTGGAGGGCACATCATGAAGCCACTAATATATGATGATTGTGAGAAAAGAGTATATGATACAGTGCTAAATTTTAAAAAAATCAGAATAAGAATTTTACGTATGACAGTTATATTTTTTCTTCATTTTCTAATTGTTCTATAATATGGTAATATAACCTTATATCTTTTGGTGAAGTTTAAAATAAAAATGCTTTTAAACCTAAAAAAAAAAAAAGGAAAATCTTACACTATTGAAGAGAAACAACAAACTCAATAAATGAAAGAATTTAACTGAAAGGAAACAAAATTAATAGGTAAATCAGAATAAGACCTTTACATAGTCTGATTCATTCCCTCAGAGAGATATGAAAGGTATCACATCCATAAAACAAGAATAAATGGTATTGAATAAGAACTGAAAGTGATTTTTTTAAAAAGCTAATTCAAGCTCTTGAAAGTTAAAATATAATTATTGAAGTAAATAGCTCAACAGATGGGCTAAAGAGCAGATTAGATTCAGGTGAAAAGCAAATAAGTAAACTGCAATAGTGAACTGAGAAATTATCCAGTAGAATCCAAAGAGTTAATAAGAAAGTGTTGCCAAAGTGCTGGGAACAGGCATCAGCCACTGCACCCAGCTCTTCGACTCAAATTCTTACTTTGGGAGGAGGAGACCAAGATGGCTGAAAGGGGGCTTCTCCAGAGTGCAGCTCCCACCAAGTGAGACACAGAACCAGAGTGATATCCGCCTTTCCGAGCAAGGTACGGGGTTTGTTACCAAGGGACTGGTTGAACAGTGGCATTAACCCAAAAAAGGCAGCAAAAGCAGCCCAGAAGGAGTCAGCTGAGGTAAGGCGGGGCACTACCCCACCTGGAAAGTATATCTGGCACGGAGGACTGGGAGGACATCACCTCCTTGGTACTCCGAATCAGATACAGCGATTCACTCCGAGACTTCCGCAGCACACAGACCAGGAAAACGCTGCCTGGCTGAGAACTGTCCCAAGTTGCAGACCTGGGCAACAGCCCAGGCAGGCAGCCCCAGTCAGACCCATGCCTTGTCAGTGCAGACCAGGGGAGAGACTTGGTCTAACACAGAGAAAGCTTGGGAGAAGGAACCACCCGTCCCACAGAAGGGATAGTTGAAAGCAGGGAGGGGAATACGCCCAGACAGGCCCCACCCCCACAAGATCAAGCAACCAGAATTCCTCTCCCAGGAGAGTTTTGCAGTTAACACATCAGATGGAGCTCCATATGGGAGCAGTGGGCGTGACAGAGGGAAAAAAAGCCCACCATTGGGAAGGTGGGTCTAGTGCCACCGGCATAAGCCGAAACCAGACAAAGAATAAACAGCAGAATGGCTGAGACTGAGGCAGCCCAGCAGCGCCTACGCAGGCAAACAACAGACAGACTGTCTCAGGCGGCACACTAACACCTGCGTTTAAACAAAAAAAGCCTCATACCGGAGAAATAACCCCAAATTTAACAGAAAGGATGTCCACTCAGAGATCCCACCCGAAATCACCAACTTCAAAGATCAAAGACAGATAGAGAAGTTGGGAAGAAACCAGCGCAAAAAGGACGAACACATCAAAGTCCAGAACGCCTCTCCTCCCCAGAGAGATCACGATGACTCACCAGCAAGGCAAAAAACAGGTCAGAAAAGGATTTTGGCAAGGTGACAGAAGCAGGCTTCAGAAGATGGGTAATAACAAACTTCTCTGAGCTAAAAGAACATGTTCTAATCCAATGCAAAGAAACTAAGAACCTTGAAAAAAGATTAGATGAGATGCTAACTAGAATAACCAGCCTAGAGAAGAACATAAACAACTTGATGGGGCTGAAAAACACAGCACAAGAGCTTCGTGAAGCATACATCAGTTTCAATAGCTGAATGGATCAACCAGAGGAAAGGATATCAGAAATTGAAGATCAACTTAACGAAATAAAAAGAGAAGGCAAGAAAAGAGAAAAAAGGGTAAAAAGAAATTAACAAAGCCTCTAAGAAATCTGGGATTATGTGAAAAGACCTAATCTATGCTTGATCAGTATTCCTGAAGAGGATGGGGAAAATGAATCCAAGCTGGAAAACGCTCTTCAGGATATTATCCAGGAGAACTTCCCCAACCTAGCAAAGCAGGCCAACATTCAAATACAGGAAATACAAAGAACCCCACAGAGATACTCAAGAAGAGCAACCCCAAGGCACATAATCGTCAGACTCACCAGGGTTGAAATGAAGAAAAAAATGCTAAGGGCAACCAGAGATAAAGGTTCAGGTTACCCACAAAGGAAAGCCCATCAGATTCACAGTGGATCTCTCAGCAGAAACCCTATAAGCCAGAAGAGAGTGGAGGCCAATATTCAACATCCTTAAAGAAAAGAACTTTCAACCCAGAATTTCATATCCAGCCAAACTAAGCTTAATAAGTGATGGAGAAATAAAATACTTTATGGACAAGCAATTACTGAGAGATTTCATTGCCACCAGGCCTGCCTTATAAGAGCTCCTGAAGGAAGCACTAAACACAGAAAAAAATTCAGCACCACCCACTGCAAAAATGAACCAAATGGTAAAGACCAACGATGCAAAGCGGAAACTGCGTCGAACAATGGGCAAAACATACAACCAGTAACAAAATAGCAGGATCAAATTCACACATAACAATATTAGCGTTAAATGTAAATGGCCTAAATGCCCCAGTCAAAAGACACAGACTGGCAAACTGGGTAAAAAGTCAAGACCCATCAATGTGCTATATTCAGGAGACCCATCTCACACGCAAAGACACATATAAACTGAAAATAAAGGGATGGAAGAAGATCTACGAAGCAAATAGAGAGCAAAAAAAAAAAAAGTAGGAGTTGCAGTTCTAGTCTCTGATAAAATGGACTTTAAACCAACAAAGATCAAAAGATACAAAGAAGGGCATTACATAATGGTGAAATGATCAATACAGCAAGAAGAGCTAACGATCCTAAATCTATATGCACCCAATACAGGAGCACCCAGCTACATAAAGCAAGCTCTTAATGACCTACAAAGAGACTTAGACTCCTGCACAATAATAGTGGGAGACTTTAACACTCCACTGTCCATATTAGACAGATCAATGAGACAGAAAATCAATAAGGATATCCAGGACTTGAATGCAAAACTGGAACAAGCAGACCTAATAGACATCTACAGAACTCTCCACCCCAAAGCCACAGAATATACATTCTTCTCAGCACCACATCACACTTACTCTAACATTGACCACATAATTGGAAATAAATCACTCCTCAGCAAATGCAAAAAAAGGAAATCATAACAGTCTCTCAGACTACAGTGCAATCAAATTAGATCTCAGGATTAAGAAACTAACTCAAAACCGCACAACTTCATGGAAGCTGAACATCTGGCTCCTGAATGTCAACTGGATAAATAATGAAATGAAGGCAGAAATAAAGATGTTCTTTGAAATCAATGAGAATGAGGACACAATGTACCAGAATCTCTGGGACACATTCAATGCAGTGTCTAGAAGGAAATGTATAGCAATAAATGCCCATATGAGAAGTGAGGAAATATCTAAAATTGACACCCTATCATCAAAATTGAAAGAGCTAGAGGAGCAAAATCAAAAAAGCTCAAAAGCTAGCAAAAGACAAGAAATAACTAATATCAGAGCAGAACTGAAGGAGATAGACACACACACACACACACACACACACACACACACACACACAAACCTTCAAAAAAATCAATAAATCCAGGAGCTGGTTTTTTGAAAAGATCAACAAAACAGACCACTAGCCAGATTAATAAAACAGAAAAGAGAGAGGAAACAAATTGATGCAATAAAAAATGATAAAGGGGATATCACCACCAATCCCACAGAATTATAAACTATCATCAGAGATTTCTACAAACAACTCTATGCACATAAACCAGTAAACCTGGAAGAAATTGATAAATTCCTAAACACTTGCACCCTCCCAAGACTAAACCAGGAAGAAATTGAAACCCTGAATAGACCAATAACAAGGGCTGAAGTTGAGGGTGCAATTAATAGCCTACCAACCAAAAAAAGCCCAGGTCCAGATGGGTTCACAGCTAAATGCTACCAGATGCCAGACGTACAAGAGGAGCTGGTACCATTCCTTCTGAAACTATTCCAAACAACACAAAAAGAGGGAATCCCCCCTAACTCATTTCATGAGAACAACATCATCCTGATACCAAAACCCAGCAGAGACTCAACAAAAAAAGAAAACTTCAGGCCAATATCCATGATGAACATAGATGCAAAAATCTTCAGTAAAATATTGGCAAACCGATTGCAACAGCACATGAAAAAGCTTATCCATCATGATCAAGTAGGCTTCATCCCAGGGATGCAAGGCTGGTTCAACATACGCAAGTCCATAAACATAATCCACCACATAAACAGAACCAAAGGGAAAAACCACATGATTTTCTCAATAGATGCAGAGAAGGCCTTTGACAAAATTCAACAGCCTTTATGCTAAAAACTCTCAATACACTAGGTATTGATGGAACATATCACAAAATAATAAAAGGTATTTATGACAAACCCACTGCCAATATCATACTGAATGGGCAAAAACTGGAAGCATTCCCTTTGAAATCTGGCACTAGACAAGGATGCCCTCTCTCATCACTCTTATTCAATATAGTATCAGCAGTCTTAGAGCAATCAGGCAAGAAAAAGAAATAAAGGGTATTCAAATAGGAAAGGAGGAAGTCAAATTGTCTCTATTTGCAGATGACATGGTTGTATATTTAGAAGACCCCATTATCTCAGTCCAAACTCTCCATAAGCTGATTAGCAACTTCATCAAAGTCTCAGGATACAAAATCAATGTACAGAAATCGCAAGCATGCCTATACACCAATAACAGACAAACACAGCCAAATCAAGAGTGAACTCCTATTCACAATTGCTACAAGGAGAATAAAATACATAGGAATACAAATAACAAAGGAGGTAAAGGACCTTTTCAAGGAGAACTACAAACCACTGCTCATGGAAATAAGAGAAGACAAAAATAGATAGAAAAACATTCCATGCTCATGGTTAGGAAGAATCAATATCATGAAAATGGCCATACTACCTAAAGGAATCTATAGATTTAATGCTATCCCCATCAAACTACCAATGATCTTCTTCACAGAACTGGAAAAAGCCACTTTAAACTTCATATGGAACCAAAAAAGAGCCTGAATAGCCAAGACAATTCTAAGCAAAAAGAACGAAGCTGGAGGCATCATGCTGCTGGACTTCAAGCTATACTACAAGGCAACAGTAATTAAAACAGCTTGGTACTGGTATCAAAGCAGAGACATAGACCAATGGAGCAGAACAGAGGCCTTGGAGGCAACACCACACATCTACAACCATCTAATCTTTGAAAAACCTGACAAAAACAAGCAATGGAGAAATGATCCCCTGTTTAATAAATGGTGTTGGGAAAATTGGCTAGCAATATGCAGAAAGCAGAAACTGGACCCCTTTCTAACACCTTACACTAAAATTAACTCCAGATGGATTAAGTACTTAAACATAAGACCTAACACCATAAAAACCCTAGAAGAAAACCTAGGCAAAACCATCAAGGACATAGGCATAGGCAAGGACTTCATGACTAAAACACCAAAAGCAATGGCTACAAAAGCCAAAATAGACAAATGGGATCTAATTAAACTTCAGAGCTTCTGTACAGCAAAAGAAACAATGCTTAGAGTGAACAAGAAACCAACAGAATGGGAAAAAAAATTTTGTAATCTACCCATCTGACAAAAGGCTAATATCCAGAATCTACAAAGAATTAAAACAGATTCGCAAGAAAAAAACAAACAAACCCATTCAAAAGTGGGCAAAGGATATGAACACTTTTCAAAAGAAGACATATATGAAGCCAACAAACATGAAAAAATGCTCATCATCACTAGTCATTAGAGAAATGCAAATCAAAACCACATTGAGATACCACCAAGTTAAGAACGTTTGTTCAGTTATGAACATAGGCTCTAAATATAGAAAACATAAACTAATAAATGCACAAAAAGAAATCGTGTTTTTCATAAATCACAATCACAATGGGAAAATTTAACATATTTCTCTAAGAAATTGAGAGATTAAGTAGAGAAAAATTAAGAATATGGACAATTTGAATAACTCAATATATAGAACTTTGTATTAAATAAAGATATACCTTCTTTTTAAACATACACAAATATTCATCAAAAATGAAAATGTCTCATAGGCCACGTTCACTTTTCACAAAATTCAAACTCAACTATAAAAAGACAGTTCCTTATGGTCTTTACATTTTGAAATGTTTAAAGAATACAACTCTAAGTACTCTTGGACTACAACTTCAAACTATACTACAAGGCTACAGTAATCAAAACAACATGGTATTGGTACAAAAACAGACACATAGACCAATGGAACAGAATAAAGAACCCAGAAGAAAAGCCACATGACTACAACCAACCAAACCTCTTTAAAGTCAACAAAACAAGCAATGGGTAAAGGACCTATTCAATAAATGGTGTTGGGATAACTATCTATACATATGCAGAAGAATGAAACTGGACCTATCACCATATACAAAAATTAACTTAAGATGGAGTAAAGACTAAATGTAAGACCTCAAACTATAAAAATCCTAGAAGAATCATTAGAGTGAATGCGGCAGCCAACAGATTGGGAAAAAATTTTTGCAGTTTACCCATCTGACAAAGGGCTGTTATCCAAAATTTACAAAGAACTAAAACAGATTTACAAGAAAAAAACTAACAAGCCCATTCAAAAGTGGGCAAAGGATATGAACAGACACTTTACAAAAGAAGACATACGTGAGGCCAACAAACATATGAAAAAATGCTCATCATCGCTGGTCATCAGAGAAATGCAAATCAAAACTACATTGAGATACCATCTCACACCAGTTAGAATGGCGATCATTAAAAAATCTGGAGACAACAGATGCTGGAGAGGATGTGGAGAAATAGGAACACTTTTACACTGTTGGTGGGAGTGTAAATTAATTCAACCATTGTGGAAGACAGTGTGGTGATTCCTCAAGGACCTAGAAATAGAAATTCCATTTGACCCAGCAATCTCATTACTGGGTATATATCCAAAGGATTACAAATCATTCTACTATAAGGACACGTGCACACGAATGTTCATTGCAGCACTGTTTACAATAGCAAAGACCTGGAATCAACCCAAATGCCCATCGACGATAGACTGGATAGGGAAAATGTGGCACATATACACCATGGAATATTATGCAGCCATCAAAAACGATGAGTTTGGGTCCTTTGTAGGGACATGGATGAACCTGGAAACCATCATTCTCAGCAAACTGACAGAAGAGCAGAAGATCAAACACCGCATGTTCTCACTCATAGGCGGGTGTTGAACAATGAGAACACATGGACACAGGGAGGGGAGCACTACACACTGGGGTCAGTTGGGGGGAAATAGGGGAGGGACGGTGGGGGGTGGGAAGCTGGGGAGAGATAGCAAGGGGAGAAATACCAGATGTAGGTGATGGGGAGGAAGGCAGCAAATCACACTGCCACGTGTGTTCCTATGCAACAATTTTGCATGTTCTTCACATGTACCCCAAAACCTAAAATGCAATAAAATAAATAAATGGGAAAAAAAAAAATCCTAGAAGAAAACATAGAAAATACCCTTCTCAATATCAGTCTGGGAAAGAATTTATGGATAAGCTCTCAAAAGCAATTGCAACAAAAACTAAAATGAGAAGTAAGATCTACTAAACTAAAAAGCTTCTACACAGCAAGAACAACTATAAAAGGAGTAAACAGATATCCTACAGAATAGGAGCATTCTCCCTGAAAACCAGCACAAGATAAGGATTCCCTCTCTCATCACTCCTATTCAACATAGTATTGGAAGCTCTGGCCAGGACAATTAGGCAAGAGAAAGAAATAAAAGTATTTAAGTAGGAAGAGAACAAATCAAACTATCTTTGGTTGCAGATGACATGATCCTATATCTAGAAAGCCCTATCATCTCAGCCTAAAAGCTTCTTAAGCTGATAAGCAACTTCAGCAAAGTCTCGGGCTACAAAATCAATGTGCCAACATCACGACAATTCCTATACACCAACAACAGGCAAGCAGAAAGCAAAATCACGAATGAACTCCCATTCACAACTCCCACAATAAGAATGAACTACTTAGAAATATAGCTAACAAGGGAAAAGACGGATCTCTACAAAGAGAACTACAAACCATTATCCAAAGAAATCAAAGAGGTGACAAACAAATGGAAAAATATTCCATGCTCATGGATAGGAAGAATAAATATCATAAAAATGGCCATACTGCCCAAAGCAATTTATAGATTCAATGCTATTCTCATTAAACTACTATTGACATTCTTCACAGAACTAAAAAAAAAAAAAAAAAAAGATTCTGAAATTCAAATGGAACCGAAAAAGAGCCTGAATAGCCAAGGCAATCCTAAGCAAAAAGAACAAAGCTGGAGGTATCACACTACCCTACTTCAAACCATACTACAGGGCTACAGTAACAAAAACAGCATGGTACTGTTACAGCCACAGACATGTAGACCAATGGAACAGAATAGAGAACCCAGAAATAAGGCCACATACCTACAACCATGTGATCTTCAACAAACCTGACCAAAACAAGCAATGGGGAAAGGATTTCCTATTTAATAAATGGTGCTAGGAGAACTGGCTAGCCATATGTAGAAAATTGAAACTGGATGCCTTCCTTATAGCATATAAAAAATCAACTCAAGATGGATTAAAGCCTTAAATATAAAATCCAAAACTGGGCCGGGCATGGTGGCTCACACCTGTAATCCCAGAACTTTGGGAGGCCAAGGCAGGTGGGTCACCTGAGGTCAGGAGTTAAAGACCAGCATGGCCAATGTGGTAAAACCCCAGCTTTACTGAAAATACAAAAATTAGTTAGGTGTGGTGGTAGGCATCTGTAATCCCAGCTACTGAGGAGGCTGAGGCAAGAGAATTACTGGAACCCAGAAGGCAGAGGTTGCAGTGAGCTGAAATTTCACCACTGCACTCCAGTCTGGGCAACAGAGTGAGATTCTGTCTCAAATAAATAAACAAAATAAAATATTTTTGTATACCTGTACAATGTATTTGTGTTTTAAAATCAGTGTTATTACAAAACAGCCAAAAAGCTAAAAAAAATTTTTAAAGTTTATAAAATAAAAACAAACACACAATAACAACAACAACAAAAAAAAAACCCCGAAACTGTAAAAACCCTAGAATGAAATCTAGGCAATACCATCCGGGACATAAGCACAGACAAAGATTTCATGACAAAGACGCCAAAAACAATTGCAACAAAAGCAAAAATTGACAAATATGATCTAATTAAACTAAAGAGCTTCTGCATAGCAAAAGAAACTATCAACGGAGTAAACAGACAACATGCAGAATAGGAGAAAATGTTTGCAAACTGTGCATCTGACAAAGGTCTAAAATCCAGCATCTATAAGAAAGAAACTTATATTTATAAGAAAAAAAACTACCACATTAAGAAGCAGGCAAAGAATATGAACAGACACTTCTCAAAAGAAGACATAAATGCAGCCAGCCAACAATCATATGAAAAAAAGCTCAACATCACTAGTCATTAGAGAAATGCAAATCAAAACCACATTGAGATACCATCTCTCATCAGGCAGAATGTTGATTATTAAAACATCAAAAAGGAACAGATGCTGGCAAGGTTATGGAGAAAAAGGAACACTACCACACCGTTGGTAGGAGTGTAAATTAGTTCAATTAATGTGGAAAACAGTGTGGCAATTCCTCAAAGACCTGGAGATAGAAATACCATTTAAGCTAACAATCTCATTACTAGGTACATACCCAAAGGAATAGAAATCATTCTATTATAAAGATACATGCACACATATATTCATTGCAGCACTATTCACAATAGCAAAGACATGGAATCAACCCAAATGCCCATCGATGACAGACTGGATAAAGAAAATGTGGTACAGATATACCATGGAATACTATGCAACCATAAAAAGGAACAAGATCATGTTCTTTGCAGGGACATGGATGGAGCTGGAGACCATCATCCTTAGCAGCCTAACACAGGAACGGAATACCAAACACCTCATGTTCTTAATTGCAATCAGGAGTTAAATGATGAGAACACATGGACACACAGAGGAGAATAACACACACTGGGGCCTACCAGAGAGCAGAGGGTGGGAAGAGGGAGAGGATCAGGAAAAACAACTAATGGATACTTGGTTGATGAAATAATCTGTATAACAAACCCCCTTGACACATGTTTACCTATGTAACAAACCTGCACATTCCGCACATGTACTCCTGAACTTAAAAGTTAAAAAAAGGAAAACTAAATTCCATTTATAAGTGGGAACTAAACATTGGATGCACATGAACATAAAAATGGGAACACTAGACACTAGGGACTACTTGAGATGGGAGAGAGGGAGGGGAACAAAGGCTGAAAAACTACCTCTTGGGTACTATGCTCACTACTTGGGCAACAGGTTCAATCATGCCCCAAACCTCAACATCACATAATATACATTTGTAACAAACCCAAACATGTACTCTTTATTCTAAAATAAAAGTTGAAAGAAAAAAATAACTCTTGGCTAAAGTATAAGTGAAATGGGAATTATAAACTATTTAGAATAAAACTAGAACAAAAGCACTAATCCCAAAACTTTGGGAATGGGTGTTCAACTTCATTAGTCATCAGAGAAAAACAAATCTAACAGCAATGTAATACTATGACATATCCACTAGAATGGCTAAAATGAAACCAAGTATTGGTTAGGAGGCAGGGCAAATGAAAACCTCACACACTGCTGGAGGAAGTGTAAATGCATAAACTGGAAAGGGTTTCTATAGTTGAACACATACATACTCTATGATCCAGCAATTTCAATCGTACACATATACCCAAGAGAAGTGTATCTATACCTAACTAAAGATATGTGCAAGACGGTAGCTTTGTTATAGCTAAAGACTGTAAACGACCCAAACGTCCATCAATAATAGAATGGATACATAAATGAATTGTAGTATATTTACACAATGAAATATTATGTAGCAAGGACAATGAAAAATTGCGTACAATAATGTAGATGACTCTTATAGATAGAATGTTAAGTGAAAAACATTCAGACTCAAATGAGTATATACTGTATCATTCCATTCACATAAAGTTCAAGATCAGGCAATACTAATCTATATGGTGTTACAAATCAAGATAGTGGTTATTCTTGGCAGCAGGGTCTGTGATGGTTGGAAGGGGACACAATTGGGTATTTCTGTGATGTTAGCCATGTTGTTTCTTGATTAGGGTGCTGGTTACATAGCATTCAGTTTGTGAGAATTCATTGAGGTGTACACTTTTGATTTGTACATATATATATATGTTATGCTTCCATTTTTTAAAAACTTAGGGACATGGCCAAATAGTACTCAAAAAAATGTAGGTTTAAGTGCATGTATTAGAAATAAAGATTGAAAATAAATTAACTAAGCTTTAACTCAAGAATGTAGAAAGAAAATAATAAAATTAATTCAATGAAGGTAACAAAAATGTATCGACAAAAGCATACATTTATAAAATATTAAATAAAACTCAAAAAGCAGATAATACAATGTGAGTAATCTGAAATAATAATATGAATAAAATTTTGGCAAACATGATCATTTAAAAAAGAGAAAAGGCAAAACAAGCAATATTAGTAAGACAAATGGAACATAACAAGAGATAAAGTGGAGACTTTAAAAATTACAAGAGAATACTATGTACAACCCAATACCAATTTGAAAACTTAGAAAAAATGGACACATTTAAGGAAAATACAAATTACCAAAATTGGCCCAAAAATAAATGAAATACCTTGAATGGACCAAAAATCGTAAACGAAATTTTAATAGTATTCAAAATGCTCTAATATTCCCCCTCTGAAAAAGTCCCAGTGGTTTTACTGACACATTTTACCAAAGCTTCAATAAATCAGTACTTAAATGTAAATGAATAAAAAGAGTTCTGAAAGTATGCAACCAAACTGACAATAGTAGTTCGTACTGGAGAAAAAAAGGTGAAAATTATGGGTAACAAAGAGATAATATTTTCATTTTTATAAGAAGAATGTGTTCATGTATTACTTGTATAATTTGTCATTTCCTAAGAAATTTTCCTACAAATTAAACACAAAAAGTCTTAATTCATATCTAAATTAAATACCTAAGTGAAATGGATAATTTCCTACATAATTATCAATGCCAACTCACAATCTACCACTTACCGGCTGTGTGACCTTTGACAAATTATTTAACCTCTCTGAGCCTCAATTTCTTCTGTAAACGATGGATAATAGTACATTCCTTATAAGGTTATTATATAAATTAAAATTAAATAAGTTAGACAATGGAAAGCGCTTAGCACATAGCATACGCTCAACAACTGTTCACTATCACCATTACTAGTTACTAATAAAATAAGAATATTTAGCCGGGCGCGGTGGCTCAAGCCTGTAATCCCAGCACTTTGGGAGGCCGAGGCGGGTGGATCATGAGGCCAAGAGATCGAGACCATCCTGGTCAACATGGTGAAACGCCGTCTCTACTAAAAATACAAAACATTAGCTGGGCATGGTGGTGCGTGCCTGTAATCCCAGCTACTCAGGAGGCTGAGGCAGGAGAATTGCCTGAACCCAGGAGACGGAGGTTGCAGTGAGCCGAGATTGCGCCATTGCACTCCAGCCTGGGTAACATGAGTGAAACTCCGTCTCAAAAAAAAAAAAAAAAAAAAAGAATATTTAGGAATTACAGATGCCATATGACCTTATAGGGAGTGCACAGTCACCATCTCTTGTCTGTAATTCCTGACTCCCTCCTGAGTCAGTGTTGACTAGAAGCCCTCTTGAGATTCTGTTCTTTGCTTTCATTCCTGATCATAGGTCTCACTCTCTTTCCCAATCCACAATCATTATCCACTTCAGGGAAAGTCACATGGAGTCTCCTTTTTTTGTCGTTTGGTTGCTTGTTTGTTTCTCTGGGTTTTGTTTTGTTTTTTTATCATGGCAAAATATACATAACATAAAATTTACTATTTGAACCATTTTTAAAGTATACAGTTCAGTGGCATTAAGTATATTCACATTGCTGTGCAACCATCATCACTATCTAGCTCCAGAACTTTTTATTGTCTCAAACTGAAATGCTGTATCCATTACGTCATAACTCCCCATTGTGGAACCTTTTTTCCTGAAGTTCCCTCTTCCTTGCCTGAAGATATTAAGCTTTTGTCTTCTGAAGCTCTCTAGACTGGGTGGCCTTGAAGTCTCCAGGCCTCTAGAATGATGGTCTCTAGGCTTTTCCTCTCATTCAGTACCTTCAGTAAAAGTATGGAAGGCTACTTTAGAAACAAAAACATATTTACAGGGATATTGAGCCATTATAAGTCATTATTCCTATCTTACTGGGCTAGATAGAACCTGTTATGGGTTGAATTGTATCCCTCCAAAATTTACAAATTAAAGTCCTAACCTCTAGTACCTCAGAATGTGACCTTACTTGGAAATCACTTTATGGCATATGTAACTATTAATCGTTAAGATGAAGTTATATTGGAGTAGGATGGGCCCTCTACTCCAATATGACTGCCATCTTTATAAAAAGAACGCCATATTGAAGAGACAGACACAGACAGAATGAATGTCATGCAAAGATTAGAGGTATGCTGCCACGGGCCAAAGAACGACCAGGAGGTAGAAGAGAGGCCTGGAAGGGGTCCTCCCTTCCTTAGCATCTTCAGAGGGAGCATGACCCTGCCAACACCTTGATTTTGGGCTTGTGGTACCCGGAACTGAGAAAATAAATTTCTGTGATTTCAAGTATTTTAGTGGTACTTCGTTATAGCAGCCCTAAAAAACTAATACACCTACTCAACACAATAGGATTGAGAAGTTTTAAAGGGCAATGGAAGATTGGTAGAGTGTATTCATTTTCTATTGCTCTAGGTATAGGGAATTCTGGGGAAGGTCAGCTTATGTAGAGGACATAAGTTGGAGGCCATCAAAAGCTGGGGGCATGATAAGGGTCTCGGCTTCATGGAGGACTCTGAATGTCTATAAATGCCAGGACAGCTTACTGACATTTTCCTAATGAATACATTTTCCAGATCTATCCAGTGGTTCTCTTGTTTCCACAAGATGCACAATTTCTCACTTTTGGAAATAACTTTTGTTAATCCAAAGAGAAGACCTCTTGGAACCAGATAGGCACTTGAATGGAACCATTAGAGGCAGGCAAGTTTCTAAGCTGCTCAGGCTAGCATCATAAAAAAATCACTGCTTAGGGCCTAACTCACATGCTGTTCAGCTAGAGGTTGATTTTTGTCTTTTAAAAGGCAGCAGGCTTCCCTGGGCTATTGGGTGGGACCTTTGAAGATATGGCACCTGGCATTAGTTGAGACATTCAATCCATTTTCCCAGAAGAGCTAAAGGCAGGGTCACTTCCCTGTTAGCGTTGGTGTGATTTCCTCACTATACACCACAGGCTCAGGAGTCTAAGATCTTCCTTCAGCTACAAGTTGTTGCCTAAGTGTTGGGACTAAGGCCACAGAGGGCTGACCAGAAAGCTTCCTGCAACCCTGCTGATCTGCCTGACAGTTGGAAAGGCAAGAATCTTTCTCCAGGACTTGAAATTGCCTCCACCTTTTCATTAAAAATGAAATCTCATGAAATTTAGAAGTTCATAAGATTGGAATATTTATTTGCTGGATTGGCCTTTAATGGTCTCTCACTTCTCATCTGTGCTTTCCTGTGTTCCAGCCTCATGTCAGTGTGCCCATAACACAAAGACAATATCCTCTTCTCAGCAAAATACTTTGAGGCTTATAAATGACAAATTGCTGAGAAGGGAGAGAAGCTGTGCCTTGGACACATAAATTTATTTAAAGTGTGGCAATGCTTACTTTTAAAAATCTCTTTTGTTTTTTAATTTCCCCAGTGAATCATTGCATAAGTTAGGTAACCCTAATTACAGATCAAAAGTAAGGCCCTCCCCCACAGAATAACTGGTAAGATTTTCAGCAATAATCACCTTGACCAAATAATCATCATATGTAAGCATGCCCTTGGTATTTGCAAATTTTCCAAGATCTAAAAGTGTATCACTTTATGAAGCCTTATTAAATGGGGAATGATGGCAAATTTAGCATTGTCACTATATCCTGTTAAGCTTTTTGGAAGGTAGTATAAGCTTTGATGCATGACGTAACTTATTCATTTATTTATTCATTCAGTAGATATCTTTAAGAACCTACTGGGGTGATATCAGCAAGAGTGCAGAATAGACTAGGAGATCCTAGGCTTCGCTCCCTGAAAGAGAAAGTCCAACTAGCAACTATCCACAGAAAAGAACACCTTTTTGAAAACCCCAAAACATGAAAATGAGACAGATACCCCTGTGTGGACCATAAAACCAAATAAAAACCACATTAGAAGGGTAAGAGAAATAGTCTTACTCTGCATTATCTCTCCCTTCCAAGTTGGCACCGTGCCACATACAGGATTCCCCTTCCCACAGTTTCTACAGTGGGAAAAGAGAACAACCGATGGATATTCAGTTTCCCTATCATTCCAAGGCACTTTCCAGGAAGTCCATTCCTGGCCCACTTTATGGAGAACACTGAGGTAATGATATGGCTAGACCTCCTGGTGTCACGTAGAAACAGAGAAAGGAGATGGAGTTTACAGTGACGCACATGGATATTGGCAGTAATTCTGTGTTCCAACCAGTAGTGGCACCCAATCAGATTTACCAGCCAATGGCACAGCCCACCCACAAAGCCAAGCTGGTCACTCCTAGAAACATGGTAGAAAGTTCAATCTGGCTTGAGTCCCTAGATGGCTAGCCTTTATGCCCAGCCTCAGAGTCTACCCTAAGGCCCCACCAAAGCACAGAGATATTCACCTCCACATATTTTGGCAGAGCACGGGGACTAGATTTGCCAGACCCAGGAGTTCAAACAGTGGCTCTGCTCAGCCTCAGAGCTGATACAAAGGGCCCACCCACAGAGGGAAATGCTCACCACTGAGCATTTCAGCAGAGCACAGAGGCAAAGGCTAGACCTGCCCAATCCAGGAGTCCAAATAGTGGTTCTGCCCAGCCTCAGAGCGCACCCCAACTTCCCTTCCAGGCAGAGAAATACCTGCCACCGCACATTTCTAATTCTTTTGTTTGTTTGTTTGTTTTTAAAAATGTTTATTTTATATACAAAGAACTGTCATGGTTTTTCATGGTAGATGTCTTGGATAATACTTTAAAGGAAGATCATTCAGTCCAACTTAATGAAACCGATATCCTTTGCGTACTGACAGAAACACTGGCAGCACATATTGAGGCCGTATTTCTGGATCAGACTGTGCCTGTTTGAACAGACTCGACAAGAGCCAGAACCCTAGCCAATTTTTCGCAGGTGGCACCAGTACAGCTGCTGGTGACCCATCTTGCTCTCAGGAGTGCAACAAGGTAAAAGCCATTTCTAATTATTATAGCTTCTGGACCCATCCATCTCAAGCAGTGACTCCAGCTCTCACAGGCCAGCCTGTAGCCTTGCCCAATTGCAAAACCCTAATAAAGGAAACACTCCGCCAGGAAATACACAAAGCAACACTGCCCAATTAGAGGCGACGGCAGTGCCGCCCGCAGCTCCACCTAATTACAAGAGCCCAGCCAGTGATCTTAGCAGACAGTGAACCCTAGCCAGCAACTCAACCTGACTTCACAGCTAAAACAGCAGCCCAGCCAACTAGAGAATCCAACAGCAAGCTCTGCCCTCCCAGGATCATTAGCAACTGGCAAATCCAGAATCACAGACTATACTACATAATGAAAATTGATCTCTGTCAAAGGACACCTGTAAAGGCTGAAAAAGGTGGCTGTCTCCTCAAATGTGTGGAGATAGCAATGTAATGACAAAAGATTATGACAAATCAGGGAAATGTGACACCACGAAAAGAAATAAACAAAGCCCCAACGATGGATCCTAAAGAAACAAAGATCTATCATAACTGGTGAAGAATTCAGAATAATCCCCTTAGATAAATTCAGTGAACTACAAAAATATATGATAGAAAATTAAATAAAATTTGGAAAATAATACATGAACAAAATGAGAAGTTTGACAAAGAAATAGAAATAATTAAAAATAAAAATAAAAATCCCAGAGATGAAGAATATGACTGAAATAAATTTCCCATAGAAAGCTTCTGTAGCAGACTCAATTAAAAAACAAAGAATCAGTGAGCTAGAATAGAGAACATTTGAAATTATTGAATCAGAACAATAAAAAATAAAAGGAATGAAAAAAGCCTACAGGAGTTATAAGCCACATCAAGAGAACAAATATTTTCATAATAAGAATTTCAGAAGGAGAAGAGAGAATGAGAGCCAGAAAGCATATTTAAAGAAATAATGGCTGAAACCATTCCAAAAATGGGAAAAGATGCTAATATTTAGGTATAGGAAAGATAGGCGTTTCCAATCAAATACAACCCCACAAAAAAGGTCACCATGACACACAAACTATCAAACTATCAAAAATCAAAAACAAAGAAAAAATTCTGACAGTAGCAAGAAATAAAAAAAAAAAATCCCATACAAAAGAGTTCTAATACAGCTATCAGTGGACTTCTCAGCAGGAATCTTGCAAAGCAAGAAGGAGTGACATGATATAGTCAAAGTGCTGAAGGACAAAACCTGCCAACCAAAAATACTGTACGTGGCAAAGCTGTCCTTCAGAAATAAGGGAGAAATAAAAGCTTTCCCAGACAAACAAAAGCTAATGGACTTCATCACCAATAGGCATGCTTTATAGAAATTGCTAAGGGTTGGTTCCAAGTCTTTGCTATTGTGAACAGTGCCACAATAAACATACGTGTGTGCATCTTTATAATAGAATGATTTATAATCCTTTGGGCATATACCCATACCCAGTAATGGGATTGCTGGGTCAAATGGTATTTCTATTTCTAGATCCTTGAGGAATCACCACACTGTCTTCCACAAGGGTTGAACTAATTTACACTCCTACTAACAGTGTAAAAGTGTTCGTATTTCTCCATATCCTCTCCAGCATCTGTTGTCTCCTTATTTTTTAATGATCGCCATTCTAACAGGCATGAGGTGGTATCTCAATGTAGTTTTGATTTGCATTTCTCTAACGACCAGTAATGATGAACCTTTTTTCATATGTTTTTTGGCTGCATTAATGTCTTCTTTTGAAAAGTGTCTGTTCATATCCTTTGCCCACTTTTTGATGGGATTGTTTTTTTTTTCCTTGTAAATTTGTTTAAGTTCTCCATAGATTCTGGATATTAGCTATTTCTCTGATAAGTAGATTGCAAAAATTTTTTCCCATTCTGTTGGTTGCTGGTTCACTCTATTGATAGTTTCTTTTGCTGTGAAGAAGCTCTTGAGTTTGCTTAGATCCCATTTGTCTATTTTGGCTTTTGTTGCAACCCAAATGCCCATCAATGATAGACTGGATAAAGAAAATGTGACACATATATACCATAGAATACTACGCAGCCCTAAGAAAAGATGAGTTCATGTCCTTTGCAGGGACATGGATGAAACTGGAAACCATCATTCTCAGCAAACTGAGACACAAGAACAGAAAACCAAACACCACATGTTCTCACTCATAAATGGGTGTTGAACAATGAGAACACACAGACACAGGGAGGGGAACATCACACACTGGGACCTAGGGGGTGGGGGGCTAGGAGAGGAATAACAGGGGGTCGGGGGATTGGGGAGGGATAGCATTAGGAGAAATACCTAATGTAGATGACGGGGCGATGGATGCAGCAAACCACTACCACGGCATGTGTATACATATGTAACAAACCTGCATGATCTGCACGTGTACCCCAGGATCTAAAGTATAATAAATAAATTTTTTAAAAAAGAAATTACTAAGGGAAGTTCATTAAGCTGAAATAAAGTCCACTAATTAACAACATAAAAAATATGAAAATGCAAAACTCAATAATATAAGTAATATGGAGTTATATTCAGAATACTGTAGAACTGTAATGGCGGTATATAAAGAAATTTAATCTCTAATAATAAAAAGCAAAACTATTAAAAACAACTACAGCTAAAATAAATCATCAATGGATACAAGTTACAAAAGGATGTAAATTTTGACATCAAAAACATAAAATGAGGGGGGGTAAAGGGGTAGAGTTGTTATATGAGATAAAGTTCTGATCAGCTTGAAATAGCCTATTGTAACTACAAGATAGTTTTTGTAAGCCTCAGGGTAACCACAAAGCAAAAATCTATAGTAGATACACAAAATGTATATAAAAAGGATTCAAAGAATACCACTACAGGCTGGGTGAGGTAGCTCATACCTGTCATCTCAGCATTTTGGGAGGCCAAGGTGGGTGGATCACTTGAGGTCAGGCATTCAAGAGCAGCCTGGCCAACATGGTGAAACCCCATCTCTACTAAAATACAAAAAATTAGCTGGGCATGGTGGCGTGCACCTGTAGTCCCAGCTACTCAGGCAGCTGAGGCAGGAGAATCACTTGAACCCAGGAGGTGGAGGTCAAAATCGCAGTGAGCTGAGATCATGCAACTGCACTCCAGTGTGGGTGACAGAGCAAGACTATGTCTCAAAAATAAATAAATAAGCAAAGAATACCCACTACAGAAACCATCAAACAACAAAAAAACAACAGCAGTAAAGGAAAAAAACAATCTACAAATCAATCAGAAAACAAATTACAAAATGGCAATTTTGTAAGTCCTTACTTATCAATAATTACTTTGAATGCAAATGGATTAAATTCTCCAATAAAAAGATATGGCTGAATCGATTTAAAAACAAATCTCTACTATATACTGCCTTCAGGAGACTCATCTCTCTTTTAAGGATAAACATAGACTCAAAGTGAAGGAATGGAAAAAGATATTCCATGCAAATAGATCCAAAAGAGAGCAGTAGTAGCTATACCTATGTGGCACAAAATATAGACTTTAACTCAAAAGATACACTAAGAGACAAAGTACATTGCATAATGATAAATATGTCAATTTATGAAGAGCATATAACATTTTAATAAATATGCATCCAACATTGGAGCAACTAAATATGTAAAGCAAATATTAAAAGACCTGCAGGATGAGATCAATCATAATACAGTAATAGTATGGGACTTCAATAATCCTCTTTCAGCAATAAACAGATCATCCAGACAGAAAGTTAAAAAGGAAACATTGGACTTAAACTACACTTTAGACCAAATGGACTTAACAAGCATATATAGAATATTCCATCCAAAAGCAACAGAAGACACATTCTTCTCAAGTACACATGAAACATCATCCTCCAGGACAGAACATAAGTTATGTCACAAAGCAAGTCTTAGCAAATTTGAGAAGACTGAAATTATATCAGTAACTTTCTCCAGCCATGATGGTGTGAAACTAAAAATAAATAACAGGAAAAATCTTGAAAAATCCACAAATATACGAAAATTAAACGATATGCTTAAACAATTAATGGGCCATAGGAGAAATCAAAAGGGAAATTTTAAAATATATTTTTAAAAAGAACACTGTTCTTTGCAACAACATGGATGCAGCTGGAAGACATTATCCTAAGCAAATTAACACAGGAACAAGAAACGAAATACATGTCCTGATGTATAAGCGGGAGCTAAACATTGGGTACGCATCGATGTAAAGATAGCAACAATAGAATCTGAGGGGGTGAAGGAGAGCAAGGGCTGAAAAACTACTTATTGAGTACTATGCTCATTTCATGGGTGATAGGATCATTTGTACTCCAAACCTCAGCATCATGAAATACACTCAGGTAACAAACCTGCACGTATACCCCCTGAATCTAAAATAAAAGGTGAAAAAAAGAAAGAAAAATATTTCCAAGCCACAAATAGGATATTTCTCAAAAGTCCAGTAGGAGTGATGAATCAAAAACTAACTGTAGATTTTTCTGTATATTTTTTTCAGTCAAATATAAAGACAATGACCCATGCGGCTGTTAGAATATCCTTATTTTACCAGTGTTTTAAAACTGCCGCCTTGACTTATCACTAACAAAATTATGATTTAGAGAAAAACCCACTTTTTAGTAGTAAGAGTAAACAAATACTTTGAAATAAAATAGTCAAAGACTTCACCAAAAACTGTCATAGCTAATGAAAGTAAAGCTGCAGAATATAAAATTGACACAAAATCAGTAGTATTTCTGTACACTAATAATGAACTATCTAAAAAAGAAATCAAGAAACATTCCCATTTGCAATAGCTACAAAAAATAAATAAAATACTTAGTAATAAATTTAACCAAGGAACTGAAAAATATGTATTCTGAAACCTATAAAACATTCATAAAAGAAATTGAAAAAGACACAAACAAATGAAAATATATTTCATGTTCATGGATTGGAAGAATTAATATTGTTAAAATATTCATACTACCTAAAGTGGTCTACAGATTCAATGCAATCTGAATCAAAATACCAATGTTATTTTTCACAGAAATAGAATAAATAATCCCAAAATTCATATGGGTACACACACACACACACACACACACAAAACCCAAATAACGAAGGCAGTCTTGAGGAAGAAGAACAAATGTGGAGGAATCACACTACCTGACATCAAACTACATTACAAAGCTATGGTAATTAAAACAGCATGGGACTGGCATTAAAAAAATAGACACATTGACCAATGGAACAGAATAGAGAGCCCAAAAATGAACCCACATGTTTACAACCAATTGACTTTTGACATGGGTGCCAATAACTAACACAATGAGAAAAGAATAGTCTCTTCAAAAATGGTGTTGAGAAAACTAAATATCCACATGCATAAGAAGGAAATTGGACCCTTATCTCACATCATATACAAATAAACTCAAAAGGTATTAAAGACTTAAATGTATGACCTAAAACTGTAAAACTATTGAAAGAAAACATAGGGGAAAGCTCCATGACATTGGTCCGGTCAATGTTTTTTTTACCCCAAAACTCAGGAAACAAAAGCAAAAATAGACAAATTGGATTACAACAAACTGAAAAGCTTCTACACAAAAAAGAAACAATTAACAGAGTGAGAAGACAACCTATGGATTGGGAGAAAATATTTGCAAGCCACACATCTGACAAGGGGTTAATATCCATAATATATATAAAAAACTCCTACAACTCAACAGCAAGAAAACAAATAACCTGATTTTAAAATGGGTGAAGAACCTGAATAGACATTTCTCAAAAAGAAAACATACAAGTGACCAACAAATTTATGAAAAATGCTCAACGTCACTAAACATTAGGGAAACGCAAATTTAAAACCACTGTGAGATATTCTCTCACACTTATCAGAATGTCTATTGTCAAAAAAATGAAAGATAAGTGTTGTTGAGGATGTGCCAAAAGAGAAACCACCATACACTATTTCTGGGAATATAAATTAGCACAGCACAGCCATTATATATGGACGTTCCTCAAAAACCTAAAAATAGAACTACCATGTAATCCAGCAATCTCACTTCTGAATATATATTTAAACAATTTGAAATCAGTATGTCGAATAGACACTTGCACTACCATGTTTATTGCAGTGTTATTCATAATAGTCAAGATATGGAAGCAACCGAAGTGTCCACTAATAGAGGAATGGATAAAGAAAATGGAGTATATATACACCATAGAATACTATTCAATTTTTTTAAATAATAAAATTCTGTCATTTGCAACAACATGGATGAACCTGGAATAAATTACACTAGGAGAAATGAGCCAGGCACAGAAAGACAAATACCACATGATCTCACTTGTATGTGGAGTCTAAATCAATCGAACTCATAGAAGAAGCAGAGAGTAGCAAGGTCATTATCAGAGGCTAGGAGGTGAGGGGAATGAGAAGATGTTAGTCAAAGGACACAAAGTTTCAGTTAAATAGGAGGAATAAGTTTTTTCAGATCTATTGCACAGCATGGTGACTATCGTTAATAAAGATGTATTGCATATTTCAAAATTGCTAAGAGAGTAAATTTCAAATGTTCTCACCACAAAAACTAATAAGTATTTAAGGTGACGGATATGTCAATTAACTTGACTTAAGCATTTTACATTGTATTACATATATCATAACAACACTTTGTACCCCATAAATATATACAATTTTAAAAATTAACAAAACAAATGTTTTGGTTATAAAAGATACTTTTGTTATGTAAAAAATTTTAAAAATAAAAGAATCGATTACATTTTAGGCACCATGCTACACACTTAGGATGCAATAATAGCTAAGATGAAACCTACCCTCACCAAGCTTAAGGACTAAAATTTGGGAGACATACAATTAAAACAATTGCAATAATGTGTGATACATTTTGTAAGAGATTAGCCTCTCAAAAGGCTGTGAGAGTATGGTGGAGAGACAATTATTCTGAATTTAGGAATGAGTATGAAGTTAAGAAGAATTCCCAGAGGTGATAAAATTACAGCTGAGACCAGAAGGATGAGTTAGCCAGTATTGTGCAGGCTGTGGGCATGGCACATATTGGGAACCAAACCAATTTCACTACAGTTAGAGTGTTAACTTAAAAGAGCGAGATCTGGCTTAAAAAAATAAGGGTGGATAAGTGGACAGACACCAGGTCATGAAAGGTTTTCTATGACGTGTTAAGAGATTGAGACATTTCTCTTAGCAATGGGAAGCCACTAAAGGCTTTGAGGAGGAAAGTTACATGATCAGATTCATAGTTTAAAAAGCACACTATAGCTGCAACATAGAGAACTGGTCGGAGGAGAGGGCAAGAGTGGAAGCAGGAAGACCAATTAGGAGGTCACTGCAGTTCCGCAACGGAGAAACGATGGTAGCCTGGAGGAGAGTGTAGTCCACAGTGCAGCGATGGAAATGTAGAAGAGTAGAGAGATTCAAGTGATATGTAGGAGATAAGATGGACAGCACCTGGCAATTGATTGAATGTGGAAGAGGAGAAACAAGAAGGTGTCAAGGATGAGTCCTTGATTTAGGGCATAAGCAACTGGGTGGTTGGTGATGACATTCACTGTGATAGAGAGCACTGGAGAAGGTGCAAACAAGCAAGGGGAGCTGGAGGAAGGGGAAGATGAGTTTAGTTTTGGAAATTTTTTTAAAAATTAATTTTACTTCAACATCCAAGATACAAGTGCAGAATGTGCAGGTTTGTAACATATGTATAAGTGTGCCATGGTGGTTTGCTGCACCTATCAATCTGTCACCTAGGTTTTAAGCCCCACATGCATTAGCTGTTTGTCCTGATGCTCTCCCTCTCCTCGCTGCCCCACCCCCGACAGTCCTCACTGTGTGATGTTCCCCTCCCTGTGTCCATGTGTTCTCATTGTTTGACTTTCACTTAGGAATGAGAACATGCAGGGTTTAGTTTCCCATTCCTGTGTTAGTTTGCTGAGGATAATAGCTTGCAGCTTCATCTATGTCCCTGCAAAGGACATGATCTCATTCCTTTTTATGGCTGAATAGTATTCCATGGTGTATACGTACCACATTTTCTTTATAGTTTTAGAAACGTTGAGTATGCAGCACATGTGATACATTCAGATGGAAAATCCTAGTCAATAATAGAGTAAGTAACAGGGCTGGAAATATAACTTGAAATTATCATGATACAGAAATTATACTGTACTTAAAGCCATCAGATGAGATTGCATAGGCAGAAAACATATGATAACAAGTAAAAAGGTCTGAGGCTCAAGTCCTGAGAACTCCAGCACTTAGAGTTTAGGTGTATGAGAATGAATACCCAAATGAGACTGAGAGGAAGAGGCCAGAGAAGTAAAATGAAAACCTGGAGAGCTGTGTCATAAAAATAAAACATGGAAAGGGAGTGTGTTGGGCAAGAGGAAGCAGTCAACCATGCAGTATGCTGCTGAGAAGCCAAGCGAGATGGGAACTAACTGCATCCTGGATTTAATGACATTGAGATAATTTTCCAACCTGGGTCTCAGCCTTCTCACTCATAAAATGTAGTGATTGGTCTGATCTTGATCTCACTCAAATGCAATCAAACTACTTTCACATGGCTGCATGCAGTAATCATACCTGTAATCCCAGCACTCTGGGAGGCTGAGGCACACAGATCACTTGAGGTCAGGAGTTCAAGATCAGCCTTGGCCAACATGGCGAAATTCCCATCTCTATTTAAAATACAAAAATTAGCCAGGCATGGTGGTGCACACTTGTAATCCCAGCTACTTTGGAGGCTAAGCCAAGAGAATCACTTGAACCCAGGAGGCAAGGGTCGCAGAGAGCCAAGATTGCACTACTGCAGTGCCTGAGTGACAGAGTGGTACTCGGTCTCAAAAAAATATACAAAATAAATTAAAAAAAAAAAAACTACTTTCACTTTCACTTTACATATTGAGCTTCTTTATATATTATTCCACTTGAAGAAAGAATTCCATAGATTTTTTTTTTTTTAAATCTAAGGAAAACTACAGGAATTAGATACTGGGCTAGATATTCCAGTTCCAGCTGGAATATTAGCAATGCCTTTCCAGCTCTAATATTCTGGATTCTAACCATTTAAGATATACCCCAATCTAAACTTATCTTACTTTAATAATGTCTCCAAATGGCTCCTGGTATGGATCTTCAACCCTATCAGTCCAGCCTCCTTATAATTGCCAACCTCATGTTAATTTCTGTGCCTCTTT
The DNA here is from genome assembly GCF_009761245.1 of Sapajus apella. Classification (NCBI taxonomy): domain Eukaryota; kingdom Metazoa; phylum Chordata; class Mammalia; order Primates; family Cebidae; genus Sapajus; species Sapajus apella. The sequence goes on from NW_022437055.1 coordinate 131,057, forward strand.
TTTACCTCTATGTCCATCAAAATTCTTCCAAGTAAATCATGAGACCTCTTCCTCTCTCAAAGGCCTTTCTTGATGCTAATTCACACTGACTGTATGTTCTCTACTCTTCTTTTAGCAATTATTCTGCACTACCTCCTGAGGTACATTAGTCATCACCCCAGTAAGATTGTAAACTCCCCTAGAGCACTGATCACGTATTTGCTTGTCTATCCCTCATGCTTGACACAGGCTACGTGCTCAGCAAGTACCTAATAAATACCATTTGGCATGCAGCCTGTCTTTTTAGCTGTTAAGGCAGCAAGACCAAGCTCTATACTCTGTTATTTGTGGTATGCTTATTGCAAAGAATTTTTATTCCATGGTATTTGGCATGGTTAGTGGGGTAAGGCAAGGAAATGTCAATATTTTAATTGCAGTAAAGCACGAAAAAACAAGAAAATGCCACAAGAAAGAAAGCAACATTAGGCGCTATGCTCAGGAATCTGAGACCTCTGCTACAAAGCGTCAAACCCCAGCATGAGCCTGGCCTTGAAAATGAACATGTCACAGAGAAAGGCACTCATTTTTAAAGAAGGTCAGGTTTGAGGTCATAGCTAGTGGACTGTATAGGGACTATATAAAAAATCATACATTTTCTAAACAAAGGCTGTGGGAATGACTTTGCCTTGACTTGTGGCACATTTACCCTGGAAGGAAAGTAGGTAAACATGGTTGAGGCTTTCATTAAGCTATAAAAATTGATGGGGCCAATTATCTCCCTTCTGAAACTCAGCCAATATAAGGAAAAGAAAAGAAATGGTTTGAAAATGGAGATAAGGCATTGATAGAGGAATGAGTGGCATCCAGGCAATTTCTGACTTGCACAGTAGCTCACAAAGAGGAGGCCTTCCTGGGAGAACAAAATTCAACTGATGTCAGTCAGCTTTTATGAAGCATTTTCTGTTTAGATAAGCCTTTGTGCTGAGACTTGTGGGGGATAAAATTAAAACACAGGTTTCCTGGTCCTTGCTCTGGAGAAGCACAGTATAGTTGGTGAAACCAAGACAAAGATATCTAAAATAATAAAAGGACATTTACAAAGTGATGTGAACTGAAACAAAATATACATTAGCTTCAAGTATTCAGGAAATGGGGAGTCAAAAAAATCACATGATATTGTATATGTGTGTTCACATGTGTAGTGTGACCGTTTGTGTCTGTTGGGGAGACAGTGGTGTAATCATCTGGGAAACAGAGTTTTATCCTGAGGAAGCATATGAGCTAGACTGTTTGAGGAAATGGGGCATCCTCTTTAATTACGAGCAATAGGTGGAGAGGAAAAAAATCAAGGTATGTGATGAAAAGGAAATAAATCAGACTATTGGGCTAGTGGGTTTTTGTGAGCCAGGATATGGTTCGAGATTTGGGCAACAAGCATGCAAAGACTGTCCATGGGAAAGTAGTTGGATAGATCAGTTGAGACTAGTTGAGGGAGAGCTTCAGAGCCCCCAGCTAACATCATACTTATGGTGAAAGAATGAAAACTTTCTCTCCTAGGTCAGGAACAGACAAGCATGCCCACTTTCACTTCCATTCAACATTCTACTCTGGTTTCTAACTGAAGCAATTAGGCAAGAAAAAAGAAATAAAAGGCAACCAGACAGGAGAGAAAGAAGTAAAGCTGTTTCTATTTGCATAAGAAATAATTGTATATATAGAAAATAGTGAGGAATTCACTAAAAACCTATTAGCACTATTAAATCAAGGTTGTAGGATACAAGTTAAATTTACAAAAATCAATTGTATTTCTATATACTTGGAATGAACAATCCAAAAATGAAATTAAGAAAACAATTTCATTTATAATAACATCAAAAAGAATAGGAACACAGTTTAAAAGAAGTGTAAAACTTTACTCTGAAAACTACAAAGAAAGCATTGTTGAAAGAAATTAAAAATCCAAATAAATGCAAAAACATTCTGTGTTCATGGAGTGGAAGACTTACTGTTGTTAAGATGGCATACTGCCTAAATTGATCTAGAGTCAACAAAATCTCTATCAAAATCCCAGATGAATTATTTGTACAAATTGACAAGCTAATTCTAAAATTTACATGAAATTGCAAGGCTCCCAGAATAACCAAAACAATCTTGACAAAGAAGAGCAAAGTAGGAAAACTTATGTTTTCTAATTTCAAAACTTACTAAAAAGCAATGATAATCAGGACAATATCAGTACTGGCATAGGACAGACACCTGTATCAATGGAATAAAATCATGAGTCCAGAAGTAAAACCATACATCTAAGATTAGTTGATTTTCCACAAGAGTACCAAAACCATTTAATGGAGAAAAAAATGTTCTTTTCAATAAATGGTGCAGAGACAACTGGATAACCAAATGCAAAAGAATAAAGTTAGATTCAGGTCTCACTCCTACACAAAACTTAACTCAAAATGGATCAAAGAACTAAATGTAAGAGCTGAACTGTAAAACTCTTAGAAGGAAACATAGAGATAAATCTTCATGAACTTGGATTTGGCAAAGGATTCTTAGATATAACATGAAAAGGATGAGTTAAAAAAAAAAGAAAAAAATAGATAATTTGTACTTCATCAAATTTTAAAACTTTTATGCTTCAAAGGACATGATGAAAAAAAGGGAAAAGAGAACCAACAGAATGGAAGAAAATATTTGCAAATCATATATCTGATAACGGACTTGCATCTGGACTCTACAAAGAATTCTTATAACTCAACAATAAAAAGCAAATAACTCGAAGATCAAACACCGCATGTTCTCACTCATAGGCGGGTGTTGAACAATGAGAACACATGGACACAGGGAGGGGAGCACTACACACTGGGGTCAGTTGGGGGGAAATAAGGGAGGGAGGGTGGGGGGTGGGAAGCTGGGGAGAGATAGCAAGGGGAGAAATGCCAGATGTAGGTGATGGGGAGGAAGGCAGCAAATCACACTGCCATGTGTGTTCCTATGCAACAATTCTGCATGTTCTTCACATGTACCCCAAAACCTAAAATGCAATAAAATAAATAAATGGGAAAATAGAATAAAATAAAATAAAATAAAAATATGGCCAAAGATCTCAATAGACATTTCTCTGAAGGAGATATACAAATAGCCAATAAGCACATAAAAAGGTGCTTGATATCATTTGTCATTAGGGGAATGCAAATCAAAACCATAATGAGATACTACTTTACACCCAGTAGGACGGCTGTAACTTTAAAAAAAAGGTGAACAATAACAAAGTTTTAGGATGATGTGAGAAACTGGAACACTCATACATTTCTGTGGGAATGTAAAATGGAACAGCCACTACAAAAAACTATCTGGCAGTTCCTCAAACAGTAAAATGCAAAGTTTCTATGAGACCTGGCAATTCAATTCCTAGCAATATACCCAGGAAAACTGAAAACATATCTCCATACAAAAGTTGCAGATGAATGTTCATAGTAGCATTATCCATAATTACCCCAAAGTGGAAACAACTTAAATGTCCATCAACTGGATAGACAAAATACAGTATATCTATACAATGGAATATCATTCAACCATAAAAAAAAGAATAAAAAGAAAGTGCCAAAACAAGTTAACATGGATCAAACCTGAAAACATTTTAATAAGTGAAAAAACAGTCATAATGAACCACAAATCACCTGATTCCATTTATATGTAATGTCCAGAGTGGGTATATATAGAGAGACATAAAGTAAATCAGTGGTTGCTTAGGGATAGAGCCGGGAGGAGGGAAATACAGAATAACTACTGATGGGTATGGGGTTTCTTTTAAGGGGAATGAAAATTTTAAAATTAGCTTGTGGTGATGGTTGTACAAATCTGTGTATATATTAAAACCATAAATGGTACACTTTAATGGGCAAACTGATACGGCATGTGGTACAGTATATTTCAATAAAATCCTAATCCCCGGTACCTATGAATGTGACCTTATTTGGAAACAGGGTCTTTGCAGATGTAACTAAGTTAAGATGAAGTCATTAGGTTGATCCCTAATCCAATGACTGATGTTCTTATAGAAAGAGGGAGATTTGAACAAAGACACACAAGGAGAATGTCATGTGATAACAGAAGCAGAGACAGGAGTGATGCAGCTACAAGCCTCAGAACACCAAGGACTGGTCACCACCAGAAGCTTAGGAGAGGAAAAGAAGCGTTCTACCTAGAGTCTCAGAGGTAGCATGGCCCTACTAACACCGTGACCTCAGAATTCTAGTCTCCAGAACCATGAGACAATTAATTTCCATTGTTTTAAGCCACGCACTTGGTGGTATTTTGTTATGGCAGCCCAAGGACACTGATACCGCTTTTTAAAAAGTATAACCCATTAAGTTTTAACTTGTATGAGATATTAGAAATAACACTAGATCAGGTGTTAAAGGACCTACATTTTTGTCCCAGCTCTCTTCTAACTCACTGATCTTGACATTGGGCAATTCACTAACTTCCTCGGTTTTTTCCCTTTTATAAAATTCAGGGATTGGCTTGCACGTTCACTAAGGTCCCCTTGAGGGCAACATTCCCCATTAATAGAACTCTTTATTTTACAATTCTGAAAATGTTAGCATAGGACTCCAAATTCAAATGACACCAATAAAAAGTGAAATATTTTCCAAATAAATTAACTTCTTCCGTTTTGAAACTCTTTTGCTCATCTTGACATCTCACTGAAACAAAATCACTCCTTCTCAGCTCCTACAGGAATATGAAGTCATTCGCCAAGCCGCATGGGGACTAACTAGCAACTGGAACATAACTTAGTTGCTGAGACAAAATAGCTGTAAAGTAAACTCCATTTGTCCTTTCTCATATGCCTTATAAATGTAGAATTCCCTTTCAAGCACTGTGCTTTTATAAAACCTGTGTGATGCCAACAACGAAGCCTCATTTAACCAAAGAGAGAAAAGTAGCATTGTCCTAGTTTTTGTTTTGCCTTGTATTCAAAGATGCCTTATATAATCTGTAAACCATTGGTTTTTATATAAATTAAAGAAATCTTCTGTCAACCACTCCTTTGTTATTAAAAGTGTGCAGCATATTGCTGCACAACACAGCAAGTGCTCAAAATGGCTTCCCCCTTCCATGTTTTTAAAATGTGAAACATAATACTCTTTCCTTTATGTCTCCTTTTTTTTTGACCTTCCTTTTACCTCTCCTGTGGCGCATTCTCTTTGCAACAAAATTCACTTGACACACTTGACACTGTATTGTAGCTCAAGAAATGAGTATACATCAGTTGCTGAATTTTGTGCCTATCATAACGATGTCTTTTCTTTAATACCCAGCCCCACATAAAGTTTAAATTAACTTCCCAGATCACCACAAACCAGAAGAATTTTTTTTTTCACCAGTTGAATAGTCAGGAAGCAGTTTGGTATTTAGCTTCAAAGTAATGAACTCTTCTATCTTAAGTGCCAATCATTGGCTTTCTGGTAACTCCTTATGCAGAATACCAAAGATAAAACAAAACAAAACAAAACAATTTACAAGGCAATGACTATTAGATTGACAATGGAGGCTCTAATAATATGGAATGATAGCTTCAAATTGATGAGGAAAAATATCTTCTACCCTGCAGCTTATGCTTAGCTAAACTATTATTAGGAAGTGAGAATGAACAAAAGGCATTTTCAGACAAACAAGACTAAATGCAGTTTCCTCTCAAAGACCCTTGCTGAAAGACAACAAAAATACCTACTTCAGAAAGGAAAAAATAATAATTTCAGAATGAAAGTATAAGACAAAACAATGGTGAGCATAGAAACTGAAAAACACGTTTACAAATTAAAAAAGCACTGAGTATAAAAATAAACAATAGTGATAGTTGAGGATGATTTAACAATAAAGTTAATACACTAGACAACAAGGCGGAAGAAGGGGTGATGATGAATATTTGTTTTCTTGCTTTGTTTAGAAAAATGCATAGTGATTGATGTTAAACTTCATTGTTACATTTATCTATAAACATTTAAGGGGTCACATATTGATTCAAATTTTTTTAAGTTACTAAAAGATCAGAAATAAAATGTGTGACTTGCAAATGAGTAAAGGGTGAAAACAAAAATAAAGAAAACTTGATTCATAATAAGAAGCATTGTTGGCAGTTCCAAAAAGTAAAACACACAGTTACAATATGACCCAGGAATTCCATTCCTATCTAAATACCCAAGAGAACTGAAAACACAAAACCTTGTATTTGAATGTTCATAACAGTGTTATTCACAATAACCAAAGAGTAAAAACAACCCAAATATCTATCAACAGATAAATGGATTAACAAATGACACTATGTCTACAACAATGGAATATCATTACCCATAAAAAGGAATGAAGTTGTCTATAAGCTGGCTGAGAGAAAAAATAGGAATGAAGTGCTAATCCATGCTACAACATGAATGAACCTTGAAAACATTATGCTAAGTGAAAGAATCCAGACATAAAAGCCCACATATTTTATGATTCTATTTCTGTGATGGGTCCAGAATGGGCAAATTCATAGAGACGAAAAGCAGATAAGTGACTGTCTCAGGTTGGGAGGGGAGGAATTGGAAGTGACTGTTAATGTGTATGAAGTTTCTTTATGGAGTGATGAAAGCATTTTAAAATTAGATTGTAGTGACATTTGCACAACTCTTTGTATATAACAAAAGCTACTGAATTTTACATGTTAAAAGAAGAAATTGTATAGTATGCAAATGATGCCTCAATCCATTACTAAAAAGTAAAACAATAATGTCCAACTATATATATCAGTAATCACAAAAGAAAATTGATTAAACATAGCTGTCAAAGACTCATATGGTTTTAGAAGCAAGTTTAAGCAAATGTTCAAAAATATATAATCTAAATTTTATATAAAATGCTCCAGAAGAAAAAGAAGTTAGTCTCTCCAAGTTATTTTGTGAGTCTAGTATGCCTTGATACCAAAACTCAAAAAGAACAGTGTAAAAAGAGGACAAAAACCAGAGAATCCAACATATGATCATTAATGTAAAATTCTAAATCAAGTATTAGCAAACAAAACCTAGCAATGTATTATAATTTTTAAAACATTATGACCAGGTAGTATTTATCCCAGAAATATAAGGTTTTAGTTTAACATTAGAAAACTTCATGTAATTCACAAAATTAACTGTCCAAGGGAGAAAATATACCAAATTTCACTATATGTAGACAAAGCATTTGATAAAATTCAACACTTGTTCATATGATTTTTAAAATTATACTTATAAGTTCTGGGGTACGTGTGTAAAACATGCAGGATTATTACATATGTATACATGCACCTTGATGGTTTGCTGCACCCATCAACCCGTCATCTATATTAGATATTTCTCCTAATACTATCCCTCACCTAGTCCCTCACCCCCTGACAGGTCCTGGTGTGTGATGTTCCCCTACCTGTGTCCATGTGTTCTCATTGTTCAACTCCCACTTCTGAGTGAGAACATGCGGTGTTTGGTTTTCTGTTTCTGTGTTAGTTTGCTGAGAATGATGGTTTACAGCTTCATCCACGTCCCTGCCAAGCACATGAATTCATCCTTTTTATGGCTGCATAGTATTCCACGGTGTATATATGCCACATTTTCTTTATCCAGTCTATTATTGATGAGCATTTGGGTTGGTTCCAAGTCTTTGGTATTGTGAACAGTGCCACAATAAACATATATGTGCATGTATCTTTATAGTAGAATGATTTATAAACCTTTGAGCATATACTCAGTAATGGGATTGCTGGGTCAAATGGTATTTCTCGTTCTAGTTCTAGATCCTTGAGGAATCGCCACAATTGTCTTCCACAAGGGTTGAACTAATTTACACTCCCACCAACAGCATTAGTTTTCCTATTTCTCCACTTCCTTTCCAGCATCTGTTGTTTCCTGACTTTTTAATGATCGCCATTCTAAATGGTGTGAGATGACATCTCAATGTCGTTTTGATTCGCATTTCTCTAATGACCAATGATGATGAGCTTTTTTTATATATATTTGCCAGCTGCATAAATGTCTTCTTTTGAGAAGTGTCTGTTCATATCCTTTGCCCACTTTTTGATGGGGTTGTTTTGTTTTGTTTTGTTTTTCTTGTAAATTTGTTTAAGTTCTTTGTAGATTCTTGTTATTAGCCCTTTGTTGGATAGAGAGGTTGAAAAAAATTTCTACCATTCTGTAGGTTGCCTGTTCACTCTAATGATAGTTTATTTTGCTGTGCAGAAGCTCTTTAGTTTACTTAGATCCCATTTGTCTATTTTGGCTTTTGTTGCCATTGCTTTTGGTGTTTTAGTCATGAAGTCCTTGCCTATGCCTATGTCCTGAATGGTATTCCTTAGATTTTCTTCCAGGGTTTTTATGGTTTTAGGTCTTATGTTTAAGTCTTTAATCCATCTTGAGTTAATTTTTGTATAAATTGTAAGGAAGAGATCCAGTTTCAGCTTTCTGCATGTGGCTAGCCAGTTTCCCCAACACCATTTATTAAATAGGGAATCCTTTCCCTATTGCTTGTTTTTGTCAGTTTTGTCAAAGATCTGATGGTTGTAGCTGTGTGACGTTATTTCTGAGCCCTCTGTTCTGTTCCATTGGTCTATGTATCTGTTTTGGTACCAGCACCATGCTGTTTTGGTTACTGCAGCCTTGTAGTATAAAGTCAGGTAGCATGATGACTCCAGCTTTGTTCTTTTTGCTTAGGATTGTCTTGGCTATCTGGGCTCTTTTTTGGTTCCACATGAAATTTAAATTAGTTTTTTTCTAATTCTGTGAAGAAAGTCAGTGGTAGCTTTATGGGGATGGCATGAATCTATATATCACTTTGGGCAGTATGGCCATTTTCATGATACTGATTCTTACTATCCATGAGCATGGAATATTTCTCTATTTGTTTGTGTCCTCTCTTATTTCCTTGAGCAGTAGTTTGTAGTTCTCCTGAAAGAGGTCCTTCACATCCCTTGTAAGTTGTATTCCTAGGCATTTTATTCTCTTTGTAACAATTGTGAATGGGAATTCACTCATGATTTGGTTCTCTGTCTATTATTGGTGAATAGGAATGGTTGTGATTTTTGCACATTGATTTTGTATCCTTAGACTTTGCTGAAGTTGCTTATCAGCTTAAGGAGCTTTTAGGCTGAGATCATGAGGTCTTCTAAATATACAATCATGTCATCTGCAAATAGAGACAATTTGACTTTCCCTTTACCTATTTGATTATGCTTTATTTCTTTCTTGTGCCTGATTGCCCTGGCCGGAACTTCCAATACTATGTTGAATAGGAGTGGTGTGAGAGGGCATCCTTGTCTTGTGCCAGTTTTCAAAAGGAATGCTTCGAGCTTTTGCCCATTCAGTATGATATTGGCTGTGGGTTTTAAATAGCTCTTATTATTTTGAGATAGTTCCATCAGTTATGTAGTTTATTGAGAGTTTTTAGTATGAAGGGGTGTTGAATCATCTCAGGTTGATTCCTTATCTTGTGAATGGTGCTGCAATAAACATGGCGGTGCAAGTATATTTTTTATATACTGATTTCTTTTCCTTTGAATAAATACCCAGTAGTGGGATTGCTGGAACATAAGGCAGTTCTGTTATTAGTTTTCTGAGAACTCTCCATACTATTTTCCATAGTGGCTGTACTAATTTACGTTCCCACCAATAGTGTCTACAACTTCCCTTTTTTCTACATCCTCGCCAGCATCTGCTATTTACTGTATTTTTAGTAATAGCCATTCTAACTGAGGATGATATCCCACTGTGGCTTTGATTTGCATTTTCCTGATGATTTGTGATGTTGAGCATTGTTAATATGCCTATCGACCATTTGAATGTCTTCTTTTGAGAAATTTCTATTCATGTCAAATGCCCACTGCTTAATGAGACTATTAGGTTTTTTTTACTGTTGAGTTCCTTGTATATTCTAAATCTTAGTTCCTTGTCACATGAATAGGTGATAAATATTTTCTTTCAGTCAACAGGTGGTCTCTTCACTCTGTTGATTGTTTCCTTTGCTGTTCAAAACCTTTTTTGTTTATTACAGTCTAGTTTGTCTACTTTTGTTTTTGTTGCTGCCTGTGCTTTTGAACTCTTGGCCATAAAATCTTTCCCTAGACCAATGTCCTAAGATATTTTCCCTATTTTTTCTTCTAGTAGTTTTATAGTTTGGAGTCTTAGGTTTAAATCTTTAATCCATCTTGAGTTGATATTTGTATATGGTGAAAGATAAAGGTCAGGTTAATTCTTCTGCATGTGAATATCCAATTTTCTCAGCACCATTTATTGAAAAGTGTTGTTTCCCCAATGTATGTTCTTGGTACCTTTGTAAAATTCAGTTGGCTTCAAATAAGTCAATTTATTTCTGGGTTCTCTGTTCTGTTCCATTGATGTGTCTATTTTTATACCAATACTATACTGTCTTGGTAACCATAGTTTTGTAATATATTTTGAAATCAGTTAGCATGATGCTTCCAGCTTTGTTATTTTTGTTCAGAATTGCTATGACTATTTGGGTTCTATTTGGGTTTTATTTTTGCTTCCATATGAATTTTAGGACTGTTTTCTCTATTTCTGTGAAAACTGAAATTGGTATATTGATAGGGATTGCATTAAATCTGTAGATTTCTTTGGGTACTATGTCATTTTAATAATGGTAATTCTTCTAATCCATGAGCATGTGATGCTTTTGCATTTGTCTGTGTCCTCTTTAATTTCTTTCATCAGAGTTTTATAGATTTCCTCGTAGAGGTCTTTCATCTCCTTTATTAAACTTATTCCTAGGTATTTTATTTTTTGTGCCTATTATAAATAGGATTGCCTTCTTGATTTTTTCCTCAGCTAGTTCATTATTGGTGTAAAGAAACACTACTGATTTCTGTATGTTGATTTTGTATCCTGTAACTTTACTGAATTTATTTATCGATCTCAAAAAAAAATTTGGTGGAGTTTTAAGTTTTCTATCTATAAGATCATGTCATCTGCAAAGAGGGACAATTTTTCCTCCTCTTTTTCAGTTTGGATGCCTTTTTTTTTTCTCTTGCCTGATTGCTCGGGCTAGAATTTCCAGTACTATGTTAAATAGGATTGGCCAAAGTGGGTATCCTTGTCTTATTCCAGTCCTCAGAGGAAAGACTTTCAGCTTTTTCCCATTCAGTATAATGTTAGCTGTGGATTTATGATATATGGCCTTTATTATGTTGAGGTATGTTTCTTCTATGCCTAGAATGTTGGGAGTTTTTATCATGAAGGAATGTTGAATTTTGTGAAGTGCTTTTTCTGCATATATTGAGATGATCATATGGTTTTTGTCCTTTCTGTTGATCTGATGTATAACACATATTGATTTGCATAGGTTGAACCATGCTTGCATCTCTTTCATAAATCCCACTTGATCATGGTGTGCTATATTTTTGTTGTTCTATTTGATCAGTTTACTAGTATTTTATTTAGGATTTTTACATCTATGTTCATCAAGAATATTGGCCTGTAGTTTTCTTTTTTGTTGTTGTTGTGTCCTTATCTGGTTTTCGTATCAGGGTAATGCTGGCCTCATATAATGAACTAGAGAGAATTCCCTCTTCTTTAAGTTTTTTGAAATATTTTGAGAAAAATTGGTGTTAGTTCTTCTTTGTGAGTTTTGTAGAATTAAGCAGTGGAGCCATTCAGTCCTGGGCTTTTATTTGTTGGGAGACATTTTATTACTGCTTCAATCCCACTACTCATTAATGGTCTGTTCAGGTTTTCTATTTCTTCTTGGTTCAATCTTGGTAGATTGTATGTGTCTGGGAATTTATCCATTTCCTCTAAGTTTTCCAGTTTTAGGATATATAGTTGTTCATAATAGTGTCTGATGATCTTCTATGTTTCTGTATTATTAGTTATAATGTCTCCTTTTTCATTTCTGTCTTTTTTTTTTTTTTTGAGATGGAGTTTCACTCTTATCTCCCAGACTGGAGTGCAATGGCACAATCTTGGCTCACTGTAACCTTTGCCTACTGGGTTCAAGTGATTCTCCTATCTCAGCCTCCTGAGTAGCTGGGATTACAGGCGTCTACCACCATGTCCAGCTAGTTTTTGTATTTTTAGTAAAGATGGGGTTTCACCATGTTGGTCAGACTGATCTCGAACTCGTGACCTCAGGTGATCCAACTGCCTCAGCCTCTCAAAGTGCTGGGATTACAGGTGTGAGCCACGGCGCCCAGCCCCCCTTCTTCACTTCTGATTTTATTTGGGCTGTCTCTGTTTTTTTCTCGGTTAGTCTAGCTAGTAGTTTATCAATTTTGTTTCTCTCTTCAAAAAACCAATTTTTTATTTGTTGATCCTTTTAATTTTTTTAGCCTATTTTATTTAGTTCTGCTCAGATCTTTATTTCCTTCTACTAATTTTAGGTTTGAGTTCTTGTTGCTTTTTTAATTCCTTAAGATGCATTGTTACATTGTTCATTTGAACTATTTCTACTTTTTTGATATAGGCATTCATTGCTATAAACGTCCCTGTTAGCACTGCTTTTGCTGTATCTCATACATTTTGGTATGTTGTGTTTCAATTCTTGTTTCAAGATTTTTTTTTTTATTTCCTCCTTAATTTCTTCCTTCACCCAATGGTCATTCAGGCTCATATTGTTTAATATCTATGCATTTTTAAAGTTTCTAAAGTTACTCTTATTATTAATTTCTAGTTTTATTCCATTGGGGTCTGAGAAGATACTTGATATAATTTCAATTTTTAAAGCTGTGTTGACACTTGTTTTCTGTCCTAGCATATAGTCTATCCTGCAGAATGTTTCATGTGATGATGATAAGAATGTGTATTCTATAGCTGTTGGATAAAATGTTCTGTAAATGTCTCTTAGGTCCATTTGGTTTAAAGTGCAGTTTATAGCCAACATTTATTTGTTAATTTTCTTTGCAGATAATCTGTCTAATGCTGAGAGTGGGGTTGTCACTTCTTCCAGTTTTTCAAATTTGCTTTTATAGGGGAGAACTTATTCCTAAAGATGTATTTGTGGTGTTGGTTGTTAGGGCACTTTGACTTTGATTCTGGGCATGTGCAGTAGTGTAGTCTCTGCATAGTATCTTCAGATGTAAAGAGTGTCAGTAGTGTCTGTGGTTTCCTCAGTGGCTTAGGGTGTGATTTTTAGTGGTGGCTTTGGTGAAGTTTCACTGGGGACAGACTTGTCAGGTGGGCCAGTCTTTGGACCCCTGTGGTGGCAGTGGTAGACTTTGCATGCCTGTCCATGGGCCCCAGTGTGGCATATGCTGGCACTAATATTAGGAGGTTGATGCAGGCCAATTATTTGGCCTCCAGGCAGCTCGCTTGAGTGTCAGCAGTGGCAGTGATAAGTCAGGTAAGAGGGTGGGTCCTTGAGCCCTTGGGCAGTGGATGTGTTGTGACCGACAGCAGTAGCAACGGTATGACAATCTACTGGCTCCCAAGTGTCTGCACTGGTGTTGGTGGTGGCTACAACAGGTTGAGTGGGCTAGTTCCCAGGCCCACAGGTGATGCATGCTGATGGGTTCCAGCTGTGGTGGTAGCATCATGTTGGGTGGGCCTGTCCTCAGGCCCAAGGGAGGACGGCTCAGATGCCAATGATGGTGGATGGGGTAAGGCAATCCTCAGGCCTATGGAAGGCATGCTTGTGCACCACAAGAAGTGAAGCCAGGCTGAGTGGGCATGTCCTCAGGCCCCCGACTGGTGCATAGAGATGCTGGCTGTGATAGGCAGGAGCAGGGTGATTCCCATGCTCCCAGGAGAATGCTCAGGTTGGGGTGGCAGCTGCTGGAGATGGTGGTGGTGCTTTCAGTGGCAGCAGCCATGAAAAAGTGGCTGAGGAGTACACACTTCAGCCCCAGGTGGTGGCTGCAAGCAGGATAGCCTTTCCTCAGGGCACATGTAAATGCACAGTGGCCCTGCTACTGGGGGCAGCAGAAGGGTTGCTGCCAATGGCTTGCACTTCAACCCTAAACGTGGCATCTGGCTGTGGATGGGGATGTCAATGGGGCTCTAGGGATGTGAAGATGCAGGGGCTGTTGGGCCTGAGGGCAGGATGCACTTTGGTGGGAGCTGGGCTCTCAAAATTACACTACGCTGCAGCTTCTTGGGACTGGAGGTGCATGGGGCACAGCAAGGTTGAACTCAGTGTGAGTTCCCTCTCTGGAACAATGCTGTTGCACAATCTCCAGGCAGTTCCCTGGGTTAGTCTCAGGGCCCACATGGATCCAGGGATCTCCTGTGGCTAGGACTGTGGGAATCTGCAGTAGAAATGTGAACCACTAGAATCACTCACTTACCCTTTCCCCATATTGGGGAGCCTCTTGAGGCTCCCTGCCAATCCTGATGAGCTGAGTAGGCTGCCTCTTTCCCTCTTTTTCCTTGCCTTAGGTGTTTCCTGTCACTTCTTTGTTGAATTCCATCATTCTCTCTTAGGTGATCTATTTGAAGTATGATTACTCACTATTTTGGTTCTGCTTTGTGGAGGAGGCAAGTACCCAATCCCTAGTCAGCCATCTTGAAGTTCCCTCCAGATTGTCTTTTTAGTTAGGTTCCAAATTTATCAAATCATAGATAATCCCCCTGGTGCTTCAGCTCCATAGATGACCTGGGAGTGTTGGCTGATTCAACGACCAGGTAGCAGGAAATAGATGACTGATGCTCTGGCAGCAATGGATTTATTTTTTTTAAGGTATAAGCTCCCAAATGAGGACAACAGTAAAGAGACCATCAGTATACCAGAGAAATCGGTGAATTTCCGAACAGAGAAAGCAGATGCAGGCATGATAACTGATGGAGTAACAACCTAAAGAGTGCATAGAGAAATACAGCCAAGAAAAGAATCAGTGTGCCCTTTAGGATCCCAGAAAAGCTCAGAGTTCAGAAGCACCAGGTACGGCAAAAAGTAGAAGTGAAGTGTGGAACTGACATCACTGAGATTAATTAAAAGTCTGTATATGGAACAGTAGTCTTTCCTCAACCTCCAATTCCTCACGCAAAAAAATATAATCATCAGGCTTCTATCCCAGGCAATAGAAAGGATTCTTCTCTGGAGGAAATAGTCCTAGAGCAAAGGCCTCTGTCTTATGTTCCTTGAGGGATCCCTACCAGATCACCCTAAAGTGAAACCCACTAGTTGACACGTTTTACCCAAGCACAGAGCTCTCAAGCAGTTTATATTTTATTACATTATTGTTATATATGAAAACACCCAGGGATCACCAGGCATTTGAAAAAATTTTGTAATGAAAAAGAGATCAAGAACAGAAAAGTGTCCCCAAAAGCAACTGCAATGGTTCCAGGAATAAAGAGAACTTAAACAGCAAGAAAAACAGAACAATTTTAAATAGTTTTCTCAGAGAGATTCAAGATATTGCAACCCCAAAACATGGACAAAATGCTATAATAAAGCACCAATCAGAAAACAAGACAGAGGTTGTGTAAATTTAAAATGTGATTTTCAAAATAAAATTTAGTGATAAGCATAAGGGTAAAGAAATTTCCCATAAAAATAGAAGGAAAAGACAAAGAGATGGGAAATCTGAGCAGAAAGATAAAAGACATAGAGGGTCAATCCAAAAATTCCAAATACAATTAACAGCAGTTTCAGAAAAGAGACAGAGAAAGCAGAGAGGGAGAAATTATTGGAACAAATTATACAAGATAATTTTATAGAATTGCATGAAGAATAGTTTCTATATCATAGGGATTCCCCTCAGTGCTCAATGCCACAAATCAAAAACATCCAACAAGCCACATCACTATGATTTCCAGGACACCAAAAATAAAGCAGTGTTCAAAGCTTCAAAAAGAAAAAAAAAATAGTGATCTATAAAGGTACAAGAATTGGGCTGGCATCACTGTTTACAATAGCAAAGACCTGGAACCAACCCAAATGCCCATCGATGATAGACTGGACAGGGAAAATATGGCACATATACACCATGGAATATTATGCAGCCATCAAAAACGATGGGTTTGGGTCCTTCGTAGGGACATGGATGAACCTGGAAACGATCATTCTCAGCAAACTGACACAAGAGCAGAAGATCAAACACCGCATGTTCTCACTCATAGGCGGGTGTCGAACAGTGAGAACACATGGACACAGGGAGGGGAGCACTACACACTGGGGTCTGTTGGGGGGAAATGGGGAGGGACAGTGGGGGGTGGGGAGTTGGGGAGAGATAGCAAGGGGAGAGATGCCAGATGTAGGTGATGGGGAGGAAGGCAGCAAATCACACTGCCACGTGTGTTCCTGTGCAGCAGTTTTGCATGTTCTTCACATGTACCCCAAAACCTAAAATGCAATAAAATAAATTAAAAAAAAAATTGGGCTGGCATCATAGTTCTCATCTGCAACATTGGATGCTTGATGACAGTTGAGCCATACCTTCAAGTTCTGACAGAAAAGTAGTTTCAAATGAGAATTCTGTACCCACAAACTTACCAATCAAGTGTGAGAATAGAATCAAAACATTTTCAGAAACTTAAAACTCAAAGTTTATCTCACACATTCTTTATTATGAAATTACTTGAGGATCTATTCCAGCAAGAAAAAGTAGTAAACCAAAAAAGAAGACAATGAGATCCAAGAAACAGTGGTTCCATCCAAGGATTGCAGTAAAGAGAAGTCCTAGGATGACTGGTATCCATTAGGGCTGGAGTGCATATCAGGTCAGATTGCAGTGAGATGATGGAGGGTTCTGGGAGTAAGGTACGCATAGGAAACAAAAGGAATCAAGAGTGTTTATGCTATCTTTTAAAAACTAGAACAACCTAAGGAGATGATGAAGGCAGACAATGTCTGTGAATTAGGAAAGCAACCAAACAAGCAATAATTTAGGTAACATAATTCCCATGGAATCCTCTGGAAAGAACTGCTTAAGAATGAAATCCATCCAGGCCAGAGATAAGCAAAATAAAAAACTATAAATAAAGATTCTTTGGTAAAGCGGACTGTTGTTCTAGGCATTGAATCTATGCAAATATAAAATGAAAACTAAGCAACTATGGAATTTGAGGTCACAGGAGCTGCCCACCTTGACCAATGTGCTCAGTGAAAAAACTATATTATTCAATCTCCCCTACAGATGAGAGATGTAACGAAATACAAATAGCAGTTGAGGCTGCTGGAAGTCTTTCTGACCTTCTTCCCCTTCCTTCTGTTTCTTGCCTAGAATGTAGACATGATGAGTAGAACCCTAGCAGCTACCTCATAACCTTTAAATTGAAAGTCACGCACTTAGCATGACAAATAAGGAAACCAGAGTAAACCGGCTCCCTAATGAGTTTATGGAACCTTCACCATGACTGACTCCCACCTCTAGTCTTCCTTCAGGTGAGATACTAGATCCTTGTGTTTAAGTCACTATTGTCAGGTCTCTGTTAACTGGCAATTAAACACAATTTCTGATTCCTAGAACAGAAAGTACATGTTATGGACCTTGACAATGTAAGATAGGGAAAACATGTATTATTTTCTCATCTTTCATAGCAAAGTCAATCAATATTACTGCAAATTTTAAAAAGAAGAACAAATACAATAACACCACCTCAATGTTTTTTCATCTTTTTTTTTCCCCTCAACCTTAGACGGAGATGTTAGAAACTGGTATTTTTAAGAGGAATAAATATTTTTCCAAAGTTTACCATTCCTTCCACTTTACCTCATTTTCTCTCTGTTAAAGCCTAGTAAACATAAATCAAATAATTTTGATTAAAAATATATATACTATTACCCAGAGCGGTGGCTCCTGCCTGTAATCCCAGCACTTTCGGAGGCTGAGGTGGGTGGATCACTTGAGGTCAGGAGTTCGAGACCAGCCTGGCCAATATGGTGAAACCCATCTCTACTAAAAATACAAAAATTAGGCAGGTGTGGTGGCAGGTGCCTGTAATCCCAGCTACTCGGGAGGATCACTTGAACCTGGGAAGCAGAGGTTGCAGTGAGCTGAGATCACACCATTGCAGTCCAGCCTGGGTGTCACAGCAAGACTCCATCTCAAAATAAATAAATAAATAAATAAATAAATAAATAAATAAACAAACAAATAAATACACATACATACATATATATATGGAATATAATATATATATATAATATGGTCCAAGTTTTATCAAAAGTTGGTTCTATTCATCACATATATATGCATGCAATGAGATACCTGGAACACTACAAATCTCATGCTAACGAACGTTTATCCAGGTGGTAAGATTTCGGATGGTTTTAGCTAGCAATTTTTACTTTGAATTACTAGAATTTTTTGTAATGAGCTTGTATCATATTTTAGAAGAACAATGAAGTCCTTTAGAAATAAGATGATTAGAGTCCAAGGTCTCCAAAGATCTTCAAACTCTAATACTTTATGATTTAATATTCTATGAAGCAAATGCATATCCATAATTCAGTAACAAAAGGCTCCACATTCTTTTATAAAAAATAATATCTCAATAAGTCATCTTAGTCTCCTTTGATCACTGATCTTTGTTGCAGCTCAAAGCCTATTGGAAAAGCACTAGATAACTTCAAATAACCTTAGAGGACAGTGTGTTCTCATTAACCAAAAGCAGTATTTTTAACACAAATGAAAACTTTAAAATGGGAAGCATGCTATCCAATCTAAGAAAAATGAAAAAAAATAACTTACACATAAAGTAGTTTTAATATTTAGATGTAATTATGGTAACTGTATACTTAAAGAACCTGTAAATATAACTTAAATTGTCATCACTTTCTTCAATACCAAGAGTCCAAATATATTGTCTGGTAGGAGAATCCACTATTCCTTTAATCTCTCCCAGTTCCTTCATACCTCTCTGTCTTTGCACACATGCTAAGGCTTTCTCCTTCATCTCTATTTGGCCAAATGCCATTTATCCTTCAAAACTTAGTACCTCCTACCACTACAGGCCTATAGCACCTGGGGTATACATCAGTTATAATGTCCTCAGGACCTTGTGTAACATGTAGGTTGTGCACTGCACAGGGCACACAGATGACGGAGGATGGGGGAGTTAAAATCCAGCCTGAGCTCAGCTGCTAAGTGAGCTGTACCTGTCTAGAGAAGGACTCTACTAAATTTGCATGAACGTTGACCTTACAGGTTCATGTTGACTCTTCGGGTTGTTTGAATTGAAATCAGAAGTTTACTGCTCTTCCTAGACTGTGAATGCATAAGAGGTAGGGACAGTGCCATGTTCACCCTTTTACCCCCAGCATCCTCAATGCCTGACATAAAGTAGGAACTTCATATTTGTTTAATAGGTACTGAAAAAAAAATAAGATATAAACGGTTCCTTAATTTCTTAACATCACAGTGATAACGAGTGTCAGAAAATTTTCTCTAACCTTACTTAGGTTGAAAAATATTTTTTAAAGTCATACAGGAAAATAAATAAAATTAATAGTAAGTCAGTAGCATTTGTATGCCAGGAACTTCACATACACTACTTCATTTTATGCTTCTAATAACCCTACCCATTAAGTCCTATGACTAGTGATAATCAACATACTTAACAACCTGTACAAAATAGGTACCCACCAATCAGAGTAGACACTGATACAGCTCAGCTATAAACAACTGTTCCACCCATGCTAGTAAGTATCAACCGAATGTCATCCCTGAGTGTGTCATCCTCACATTACAGATAGGCAAATGCATGCTCAGAAAAGTTAGATAATG
Source organism: Sapajus apella (assembly GCF_009761245.1). Classification (NCBI taxonomy): domain Eukaryota; kingdom Metazoa; phylum Chordata; class Mammalia; order Primates; family Cebidae; genus Sapajus; species Sapajus apella. The sequence continues at coordinate 150,726 of NW_022437055.1, forward strand.
TGTCAAGCTCACATAGCTAGTTAAGTGGAGAAGCCCGGCCTACACCCTGGGTGAATCTGATTTCCAAAACCTATGCTCTTTTCCCCCATACCATGATACCACTACATGGCCTGTATATAGCGCAGCAGGAGTGTGGGAACTTCGCCTGTTTTCTGATATCTGGTGCAATGTCTGTTCACTAGACTACTTCACTTCCCCAAAGAGGAATAATCATAGTTTATAACTCTAAAGTAATTACCTTGATTCCACAAGTCACACACAACTACTCATGTGGCTTTATATTCATGCTTCATATCTTAATAAATCTGAGTGGTACATTTTTATTACTTCATACATTGAAGGGGTTAGGAACAGGAGACAGTTCTTGATTACGGCTCCTGGCTTCCTTTGAATTTTCTAAAGTTAATTTTCTTTAAACTTGGACTACATAGTGTAGTTCTTTCCACAATTATACATCAACTGTTGGAGAGTATGCCCAATGTAATTTTGTTCTGTGAAAGTTCGGGGCAATACTTTGCATCCTTCACATTTTACTATTGGTTAATGCATTCTAGCTCGTTTCAAGGCATCATATGTTCACCAACATATGTTCATTTGGGGACCCTGTTATTTATTCAATCCTTGGATCATCCACTATATAGCCCTATGGCCAGACACTATACATAATGCCAAATCCCTACTAGGAATGAAAACATTGAACAGTGCTTGGTTTGGTTTTGAGCTTGTTTTCCATTACAGCCCTGCAAAGGATTCAAATAAATTAGTTTATACTATTAAATCAGTTATTCTCTAAAGTAAAGGGGATATTTTTTCCTTAGGTTAGTTTTACTGGAATGTAGTACTAACCTATAGGCAATCTAATCATTCTGATTTGTGACCAAAATTTATTTGCCATGGAATAAGACAGTGAACCTAAGGAAACATCATCAGTTTTAAAATGCCTTTTAAAGGACATGTTTTTCCTTTTTTAACAGAAATAAATTGTGGGTGTTTTAAAAATGCAAAATTTATAGCAAAACATGTCAAAATTGCTTTAGAACAAATCAAACTATGAAATGCTTTATTTACAACTAAATTGATGCAAGTACACACAGAAAATATTGTACACACGCTTTCTGTAATATAAGTTTTGGATCTTCTCTCCATCCAAGTCATGGGGTGACATTCAAAATAGTTAGCAACCAGAATGGCACAGACATCAGCCAATCAAGCTGGAGGAGGCTAACCCTAGACCTGAAGCAGAAGCCTGGAATCCTCTGCTATGCCACAAAATAACCCTTTAGTTGTTGGGTAGTAAGAAGGTGTTGGGGGTCTCAGGAAGGGCTCAAATCAGTTGGGGTAAGAGAACGCATTTGAGAGATTCAGGGAAGGAACTATTTACCAATTACTAAGAAGTATTCAGTATTTTAATAACTAGTTTAGCTGGTTATTAAATCATTGCCAGTATTACTATATTCTAGTTTATACGATATTTTAATATTATAGTAATATCACCAGTATAATTTAAAATGAACAGTATAGTGAGTACCATCTAAATATCAATGTGCCAGTCAATATACTGTACTCAAAATGTCCATCAATGCCTGCCAGACCCAAGGCCCTTTGTCCACCTACTCTACTCAGCCCCTACTGTCTAGAAGCTATGTTATATATTATATTAGTCTGCCCTTCATTGGACACTTCAGTTTCATCCTGAGTCTCAGCCAGTGAGACTCAGGATGAATTCACAACTCAAGGGCCGAAAATCCAAAAGCCAGTCAGCAATCTTTGACATGGCTGGCACAAAAAAATAAGCTGACCAGCCAATCAGACTCCCAGTCTTGGGAATTTGAGTTGGCAAGCATGGAAAGGTTAACATATGGGGCGTTAGTTCTTCATGGCAGGAAATGAGAATGCAAAAGGTGATCACAGAAATATCACTATATAAAAAGGAGATGGGAGGAGCTAGGGTTGGACACAAGTGGCAACAGTTAATCCCAGGTGAGTACGGACATCACAATCAGCATATGAGGCAGAGTGGCAATCCAGGTGCTAGGAGAGGCAGAACACTGGGAGACTTCTGAGTTTACAAATCAAGGGCTTCCAAGGATCACAACTGGCAGATGACCTAATGAGATTCTCCTGGATTGAAACTACCATACAGCGATACAGCAAAGCCCACTTCAGCTCAACCACCAAAGATCTGGATTCAAATTGGCACCCTAGAACAGTAGTTTTAAAAGTGTGATTCCTGGACCAAGAGCATCAACGTCACCTGGGAACTTGTTAGAAATGCAAGTAAGTGGGTGTTGAACAATGAGAACACATGGACACAGGGAGGGGAACATCACACACCGGCGCCTGTTAGGGGGTGGGGGGATTAGGGGAGGGATAGCACGGGGTGGGGGAATTGGGGAGGGATAATGTAGGTGATGGGGGGACGGATGCAGCAAACCACCATGGCATATGTATACCTATGTAACAATCCTACACGATCTGCCCAGGTACCCTAGAACTTAAATTATAATAATTTTTTTAAAAACGATATGCAAGTACCTACTGACTCAGAAACTCTGGAGATGAACCTCAGCATTCTGGATTTTTAAAAATTAAATTTATATAAAGCCTACAGCACCCATATTCTTACGGGTCTCCCATCCACGTACTAACTAGACCCAACCCTGCTTAGCTTCCAAGATCAGGTGAGATTGCGCACATTCAGGGTGGTATTGGCCATAGACCAGTTTGAGGTTTAACAAGTCTTCCAGGTGATTCCAATCCAAGTTCAAATTTGAGAACCAACCCCTCAAGTTGGCTTTGCCCAGAGTGCCAACATTACCTAGAAGTGGACTGTTGCTGCCCTTAGATCATCTCGGGGATAATCCTCCCAGAGGTAGATTCCCCAGTTGGTCAGATTTGCTGATAAAAGAACTCGTCTGCAATAGTTTATACCTATTGGTTTCAATATATAATTCATCATTCCCAAGCAGCTGCAAGGATGCAATATAGATACTGAACCAAGGACCATAAGCAAATCCAGGAACTGAAGATTTAAAGATGTCCCCTAAAGGTTGCAGGCAGAGACTGACAGGCAGTTTTTTTTTTTGTTTGTTTGTTTTTTGAGACGGAGTTTCGCTCTTGTTGCCCAGGCTGGAGTGCAATGGCACGATCTCGGCTCAGCGCAACCTCCGCCTCCTGGGTTCAGGCAATTCTCTTGCCTCAGCCTCCTGAGTAGCTGGGATTACAGGCACGTGCTACCATGCCCAGCTAATTTTTTGTAGTTTTAGTAGAGACGGAGTTTCACCATGTTGACCAGGATGGTCTCGATCTCTTGACCTCATGATCCACCTGCCTCGGCCTCCCAAAGTGCTGGGATTACAGGCGTGAGCCAGACAGGCAGCTTTTAATGTGATCCTTTCGTATGGCTTCTAGACGAAACTGAGTTGTCTCTCTCCTGGAAGCACGTGTTTGTGGTTGAGGTGTAATAGGTAGGTGGTTTTAAGCAGAGACATCTTTGGTGCTGTATATAGGAGAAAGGTTAGTGTACTAACGGGCAAGAAACAGATCATACGAAGATGTCAATTACTGCCTGTTAGTCCACTACCTGCTTGCAACCTCTGCTGCTCTTGCTGCCCAGTTTTATATTACATGACCTCACCGTCTAGCCACAGGATGTACCCCTGACCCAGGTGTAGCCAAGTCAGTCGAGTCACTTACCTAGACTGTAACCTGATGCAGAAGATGATCTATGCCCATATGATTCTCCCATTCAAAAATGTGAAGACATCAGCAGTTAGAAATGAGAGTTAGAGTTTACCAAAATGTCCTGAGGAAGAGAGGGATCTATGAAGGATCATGGCAAGAAAAAGTAACAATAAAAGCAGAACTCATGCACAAAATCAGTAGGCCACTGGTTAGGGCTATGGACACGTACACACAGAAGCAGGGATGCTGAAAGAGAGAATGACAATAACAGAGACATTTTGAGCGAGACATCATGTAGCCTGAGAGAGAGATGAAGAGCATAACTGCCTCGATTCCTGCTCGCTGATGTCCTTATAATATCCACCTTTTCTTATTTAGCTAATTAGTGAGTTACTAGAATGCCTGAGGAGAGAGCTACTTACATTTGTTTGAGTGTAAGAGCAAGTGAGAACAAGTAACAAGATGATAGAGACACAGAGCCAAGGAGAGAGGAAAGGACAATAAAAGAAAGAAACAGACAGACTGTCCCTACGGATACAAAGCTTGAAGGGCATTCTGTCAGAGAAGGGATCATGGCCACAACCCCTTCTCCCTGGGGTTTAACCTGAGGTGCAATTAAAAATGAAGAATGGGCCGGGCACGGTGGCTCAAGCCTGTAATCCCAGCACTTTGGGAGGCCGAGGCGGGTGGATCACAAGGTCAAGAGATCAAGACCATCCTGGTCAACATGGTGAAACCCTGTCTCTACTAAAACTACAAAACATTAGCTGGGCATGGTGGCGCGTGCCTGTAGTCCCAGCTACTCAGGAGGCTGAGGCAGGAGAATTGCCTGAACCCAGGAGGCGGAGGTTGCGGTGAGCCGAGATCGCGCCATTGAACTCCAGCCTGGGTAACAAGAGCGAAACTCCGTCTCAAAAAAAAAAAAAAAAAAAAAAAAAAAAAAAAATGAAGAATGAACAAATGAATGCATGAATATACAAATGAATAAATAATAAATAGACGAGCACATTTTAAATGAATATGTAAAGTTAATGACATCTGTCAGGTGGGACAGAGATGACTATGGCCAAGGTCCAGTGGCAGAAAGAGCAACAAAGCTTCTGAGATCCAACCACTATGACAGCAGAAAGATGACTCAAGCGTTTGAATTCCAAACCACTTTTGCTGGAACATCTTTACCCAACAGTGAACTGAGTGGGGATCTCACTTAGGGGCCAGTGAGATGGGATTTGAGACATTTTGCCCCAAATACATTAATTTACTCATAATGAATGACAATGCATAGTCTAGCACCGTCCATGGCAATTATGGGACCACAGATCTTGACAACTTTGACAGCAGCAAAAGTGACAGGAAAGCCTGTTCTGAAGCAAACAGCTTAGGTAGTAAAGGTAGAGGTCTCCAGCCTCAAAAAAGCTTGTCCGAGTTTGGGCCCAGTGACAGCATGGGGGACCATCCCTGGACCTCAATAAATATGTTGAACCTCGGGGTATTCTCAAACAACAGAAGGCATTTTGATCTCACTGCCTAGTTTTGAACCTACTATTTTGACCTCAAGGGCATTTTTTTTTCCTGTATTTTGCTTTCCTCTCAGACTATGAACCATTCTGGTTATAAGAATTCAACTTTACTAGGAGTTTAATACCCCTATTTCAACTTATAAGGATTTCTTTCAATGTATAAATAGGAATTTGACACCTATTTATAGGCGAGCTATAAATAGCTGAGCCCAACCCAAATTGCTAACCCACAGAATAACGAGTTGCAAATGGTTGTTTTAAGCCACTGAGTTTTAGATTTTTATGCAGCAAAAGGTAACTGACATGGAGCCTAACTAAAATAAAGCCAAACCAAGTATAGTTTTCTTCAAAGCCTAAAGCTGAAAATTCTGAATATGACTCTGAATGTTTTCCTTCAGCACGGTAAATCCATATCCCTGCACCCTGAGAGATACAATCACTAGTTCCAGTTCCATGAGGCTTAAGCAGTGCAACTTGGCATGCCACAGCACCTTCCTAGCATTGCAGAAGGTCTCCACATGCGGAAAATTACGGCATGTGAAGTATTCACATGTAGTTTACGTTGCTTTTTTAAAAACTACAAAAATCCCAACAAATCGTTTAAAAACATAGTCCATCCATATTCAAATTTCAGCATATGTGCATTTATAACAGCATTTGAAAGTATCACTTTTTCTCCCAGTACCATAAACAGCAGCAGTTGCCATTTCCCAGAAGACTCAAAATACTGTGACATCATGGTATAGTAAACCATTGTCTCAAAGATTCAAATTCCCTGATAAAGAATCTCACCAATAATCAAAAAATGTGATAGAAAATAAGAAATCCCATATAGGTGATGTGATTCTCACAGAAAGTTATCGGGTTTGCATTCTATAATGGTACCTCTTCTGTTACCTTTTGCATTAGTCAATGATCCAGCCACATATCAACACATAATCAAGCATATACTGTAAGAATGTACCTGGTAGCCACAGCAAAGCATCTAAGCAAGCTAAGAATAGTGTCCATATTGACTTCTAGGCAAAGGAGTTAAAAGCTCCTCTGTAGTCTGCTCCCAGCCTCCTACCCAAGTAGTGGAGGAGTGCTGAATTGATGGGTAAGATTCCTGGGCATTGTTGAACCACAGTTTCTAGTGGGTGGACCCTGAGAATATAAACAATCCTGTACGGGTAGAAAGTCTCTTTCTGGGTTCATTCTCTCTGGAGCTGGTGGCTGTAATATTATTTCTCATTGGAATGGCAAGTTCAGAAATCTGATTTTGACTTAAGGGAAAGGCTAAGCTATTTATACTGTTTTGGTTCTGAGTTCCACACTTTCTTTCTCTAAGAAAGTTCCACACTTTCTCTACTGACCACTTCCTTGTGGTCAGCTCAGTCGAGTGGTGATATAGTCTGGGAGCCAGTGCCCTCAATGTTACTTTCCTTCGCCACTCTTTAGGCACATGCATCTCTTGCAGAAGACACCAGGGTGATAGGGCCAAGGCAGAATTTAAATCTTCCCAAGTTACCTGGCCAATCACCACCATAATTCATCCCTTTATGGAGCCCAGATCTCACCCCTGTCCCTAACACGGACATGATCTCAGAAGACAGGGCAGCTGTATTCCCCAGGCACTGACATTTGGGGAGTAAAGTCCCACGAAAGAGATTGAGGTTTAGTACCCAAACTTGAAGCACTGCTGCTATAGGGCCAGTATATAATTTCCCATGTGTAACAGCTAGGTGCTGGTATTGGTGTAAATATTCATTTTAGGAGCTAGAATAACCTTGTCCATGACTTCAAACTGCAGGAGCTGCAAGGTTCTGCTGCTAGGTCTGCCTAGAATAAACAGAATTCCAGTGTGTGACATTTTTGGCTTATTGGACATTAGATCCAAATACTCATACAACCAACTTAGATGGAAGGCCTAGGTTCTGTTCCTCTGAACTTCGTTTTAACTTGTATCCAGAGATAAAGGGAGAATGATGGTCACATAAAATTTTGAGATGTGATGGCCTTCTCTAAAGTTTTCTGAGTCTCTTCTCCACCATATGTTCTCATATTGACTCTGATTTGGACACTGCATAAACCCTAATAAAAGAATTTGTGGAGAAAAGATAGAGTTTAAAAAAATAACCCTTAGTGATATGCAACACCTGATCAAAAGACAAGACGCTCCTTGCAGTTGCTTTCCTGATCAGGAATATCCAATAAACATTGACCAGGGATCTAATCACCGTTGTGGACTTTAGAGACCTCAGAGTGTGGGTACAATTACTGAAGGAAGGTAGAGTTCACTCATAAAAAGAGATTCAGACCTTCACTGCATGGAGACAGTAGCTTATTCTTGGACTAAGGTGAAGAGGAAAAGTTAATGAAAGAAAAAATAAGATCAAAGGTCAAAAAGGCATTAAATAATAACTATATCCACAATGCTGTGGCTTTGAGAATTCGGTTGGCCTGGAAATAGAGGCCCTTGGTTAGGTTAGGTTAGGTTACATTATAGTATAGGTTAGATTACAGGATAGGATAGGTTAGATTGCAGGATACTTTAAATGAACTAAAAACTCTTGCCCAGAGATAGCTATTGATTTGGAAGTGGTGAGAAGCAAACTAGGAAAGGAGGCCAGGTGTGGTGCCTCACATCTGTAATCCCATCACTTAGGGGGGACTAAGACGGGAGGATCGTTTGAACCCAGGAGTTCAAGACCCACCTGGGCACTGCCACGCCCAGCTATTTTTTGTATTTTTGTAGAGGCAGAGTTTCACCATGTTGCCCAGGTGGGTCTTGAACTCCTGGGTTCAAACGATCCTCCCACCTTAGTCCCCCCTAAGTGATGGGATTACAGATGTGAGGCACCACACCTGGCCTCCTTTCCTAATTCTTTCCTAGTTTGCTTCTTGCCACTTCCAAATCAATAACTATTTCTGGGCAAGGTATCGATCCTAAATGATGATGATGGTCACATAATAAATATTCTAGCAAAGGTGAGGCCTTATGCAAAGATCTTTTCTGTCTTGGATATAGCAAATAGCCTTTGAGCTCCACCACTGAAGGAGATATGTTAATTCAAAACTATTCATGATGAGAGGTAGACAGCTGGAGATGAATAGTGACCACCATCAACCTTCCACAGATATATGGAGACTCTAGAAGACAGCCCACATAATTTGGTAATCCAATGTATTGATGGATTCTATTATCTATATCATAGGAAGATCAGAAATTAACCAAGCATATCTTGGGGGCAATACAGAAAGGGTTGAAGTCAATGGAAAGATATAGCTTGGATCTGACTACAGTGGCTTAGATGAACATTTCCTCAGCAGAAAAGCAATTTATCGGGAAAGGGACAAATGATCAAGTCACTAGGCCAACAAATGAAAAGAGCCTGGTATAAACAAGCTTTTGTAATGGTTGCATTACAGTAAGAAAGGCCAACGCTTGGTCCAATTATCTAAATGAAACACTGGTACAGGGAAGGGATACCAGCTAGCATGGAGAATGCTTAAAAAGACAATAGCTTGGGCACCAGCTTTGGCCTTACCAAACACTTGAGAACCTTGTAACCTCTGCCTAATAATAATACCCAATACCATAGCTATTGGTGATATAAGAAAATTTCTTTTGTTAATTAGCTTTCAGAGGCTTCTCTACCCTCAGTATGGTAGCCTGGAAGAGCTAGGGATTCCCAGTGCAGAATACTCTAATTCAGTTACACCACCGACTAACTATTCACAGAGGTAATAGAATTTCTAAGAACAGATCAATAATATGCTTGCTATCCAGTCATTACTCTTGTTAAACACCCTACACTTTCTAAATGAATTACTAAGGGCTAAGAAGAGCTATGCACAGAAGATGACTATCTTAATTTGAGTTCCCTTCCGAAGCAAATGTTGATACAAAGATTCTGATACAAGTAGTTTATTCAGGAGTTGACCTCAGGAAATTCCTACAGGGGAGGAGGGAAGTAATACAGGGAAAATAAAGCAGTTAATAGAGCGTGTTATCAAGACAGCCACCACTGTGGGTGGTTGGAGTTTAATCTGGTGGGTAAACTCTGGGGAACCATATAAATCACATAACTTAGTTACCTTGCTCAAGAGGTAAGAGAGTTGGGGTACTTATACACCAACTCCCATCAGTTTTATTCAGAGCCACTCCCAGAGGTGTTACTCCTTAGCTCTTTCAGCCTGCCATGCAGAGGGTAGAGAAGCCTTCTAGGCTGCTGAAAAAGACTTCAGAAAGAGATAGTGGCAGTTAAAAAATCAGCTGGAGCACGCAGAAATAAGGCTGAGGAATCAGAGACAGGATAGTTAGTATTAGCTATGTGCATTTCAACCACAGAAAAACCTTACTCCTTGTCTATTGGGCAGTATGGCTTAGGGAGACGAAATGAAGGAAACATGAGATGGAATACTCAGAGAAGTCTGAAATTTGAAAAGAACCTGAGGATTTCAGGAATTGGTAAGAACACCTGGAGAGAAAGCCATGTGGTGGCTTTGAAGCCGGGCCTGGGACTCTTAGCTAGCTGCACTGGCTACTGCACCGTAGAGGGAGGAACAATAGAACACGGTGGGGATCTTTGCCAATAATTGGGAAATAACAGCATTATATTTTTATGACAGTAGATAGCTTCACCCGTTACGTAGAGGCTTTTTCAAACCAAACATCCAGCAACTAAGATAGCAGCAAATATTTTAGTTCAAAAACTTCTCTTAACTGGGAGTCAGACAAAGAACCAAATCTGGAAACATATGTCATGGGAAAACTGTATAATCAGACAAGTATCCAAATACAGCATAACACTTACAGCCCAGGTAGCCAGAGAAAGACAGAACCATGCAATAAAACCATACCAATGGCTATGATGATAACAAGAGATTACTGAGCTTACCACCTGCCTTCTTCTGATTCTAAGGAAATTAGAGCCTGAGTATCTATCCAGTCAAGATAGATGCTTTACAAGGACCTCTGTGAAGATCTAGGGTTGTTGGGAAATCCATTCACGCCTTACAGATAGAGGCCTTGAGTGAAGGAAGCTACTCAGGGTCTCCGTTTCTCTCCTCACTTTTTTCCTTGTACATTTTCAAACAAGGAATCAGGTTGGGTCAGACTCCAGTGTAATCAACTAGACCATTTTGCTAGTGGGCAGTCATTATGCTTCATAAGACTGCATTCATGCATACTGCACTCTCTTCTGCTTCCTCTGGCAATGGTAAACTCCAGATTTATCTCCCCAACATGGCAGCCATGTCTAGGGATATTACCCCATCAGTCTAGGCCTCTTGTTTGAAATGGGATTTCTTTGTTGGGACTTTTATATTTTCAATGGGAGTTTAATTTCTCTGTGGAAACGTAACAATAAGAGGGGTTTCATATTCAGACTTGAGGCATTTTTGTATTTCCAAGATGCTATTATTTGGACTAAGCTATCATCTGGTGTTCATTGTACGGACCTCTTTGGTAGGCTAGGTTCAACAATGTAGCTATACATACTTTAAGATGAGAAGTAGAATAGGTGATGGATTTGTTACTAGATATACAGTGTGGTCTTTAAGTCCTGAATAAAACTATTTCACACGTTTCTAAGTATGACATCAGAAGCATTCATTGAAAGCCTTGGTGAGCTGAATTTCACATCTCTTTGGTCCAAGAAAGACTCATAAGAGCCATGATATAGACCAGGGAAATGGCTCCATGAAAAGGCTACAAGAACTTACCTGCAGATTTTCTCCCCTAAGGTAGACAGTCACATATTAGCTCAGCTATTGATCCCTCTGGATTACCAGAGAAAGAAAGTAGAGATTGTTAAATGTCCATGTTGGCATTCAAAGATTCTAACTGTACCTTCTGCCACCCACCATCTTCACTGCTCCCTAGGAAAAGAAAGGCTGAACTGACCGAGCAGAGTCCAGACCATTATTAGGCTGTTTTCTACTGCCCAGAACTTGGGGTTATCAGTAAAACTCTCTGGTATCCTTTTCTCTGGCACAGATGACTAACTATAGCTATTCATATCATTGGAATGGAAAATTCCAAGGTTAGATTTTTGGTTGAAGAGCTCTGGAGTTTGGAGCCAAAGCACCAGCTACTGTGTGAAGTATTACTTTGCTTACCTTAGCCTCCCTTGTAGGTTTTACAGAAAAGGCAGTTAAGCCAAGGGCAAATTTGGGTATCACTGGTCCCCTGATATAATATCATCCCAACCTTGTCTCTTAATAGCACCCCAATTTCACCCTAACCTCCAACAGGGTACAAGAGTCTAAGTGCTAATAGTGGAAACAGTAAAAATAATGCAACCAGAAACATGGCAGTAAGAGATATAAAATCTGGACAATGATTGGAGACTTAGAGTCCAATAGACAGTGGGTTGTTGTTCTAGAAGATCTATTCCTCTGTTGGAGAACCTCTATGAAAAGACTGAGGATGTGAAGAATGCTTACTTACATTCAGGAGCTACCCAGAATTTGCTAGTAACACACTAAGAGTCTGATAGGAAATGCGAAAGATCTTGGAAGGTGGAAGAGACAACTCTCTGATGGTCCAAACCTTGTTTTGGTAACTGACATAATTATCCTGCATTCTCAGCTTTGCTTATTTGTTGTGTATTTCACACTAGATTCAGATCCATTTTCCCTGCTTTCTTATAACCTGACCCAGACTGATTAATTCCACACTAAAAGTTTCATGTAACAGACCCAGGTTCATTCCTGAACTGACAGTCTCTGTGACAGAGGCAGTAATGTAAGACATTCCATTTATTTCCCTATATTTGCCAGCCCTCTTTCAGGTATATAAGACCACATGACTACTTTGGTGGCAATTAAATATAAGTGGATGTGATATGTGTCACTTCTGAGCTGAAGCAGTAAAGAGCCTAAGTGCCACATGTCCCAGATGTTGCAGCCACAAAATAGCAGAGCCTTAGTCATCCTGGAACCTTGAGTTACTGTGTGGAGCAGATCCCTTCCCATTCCCACATCCCTCTGACCTGCATGAGATATATAGCGTGAGCAAGAAAAAAATTCTTGCTGTGTAAAACCTCTGACACTTTGAGATTGTTACCTGAGCATAACTGTAATCCTGACAAATACAGCCCCCCTTCTGCATGCATGGTGCTTATTTCATACTCTAAACTTAGTTGTTAGTAATTCTACATGTTACACCCAGGCCCTGCTGAACTCGCTCTATGGGACAGAAGATCACACACAAGTCAGCAAGCAAAGCTTTAACTTTGAACCAAATACACAGTGGTAAGCAATACAATTCAGTAAACACAACTACTTTCTACTGCACAAAAAAACAGGAAATAATTAAATTTCTTATAGACATTTCTTTATTATATTTTCCCACTTGAATATTTAGAGAATAATTTAAATGTAATGCATACTGACAGCAAGCACAGTATCAAATATTAGTTTTTTTTAATATTTCTCTTTCCTCACCCTTTATTCCTTTAGGAAAAAAATATTTAGATGACCTCAAAGAAACAATTATTATGCTAATCACAGTATGCAGTAACACATACAAGCCCAGACTCAATAGAAAAGAAAGCAACAAAGAAGTGAAAAAGTCTTTCTCCTCAAATCATTTTAATTCATTTTTCCACAGCCATATAAATTTAAAGTATGAAACAACAATAATACAACTATAGAATCTAGGTTCTCTTTCAAAGCAGCGGCATATAAAACATAGAAAAGCTAAAACCTCAGCACAAGCTTCAAAAGAACAAGGACTGAGAGGATTTTGATGAAGACATGAAATGCACAAAATACAGTACACAAAAATACTAGAATGCCATAAAATATAAAGCTACACATTTCAGGTAGAAAGCATTGTAAAATATATAAAATATGCAAGAAATCAAAACCAAAGAGATTTTTCTTAGAGTACCATGAATACACTGGAACTGGCAATTAGCATTTGAAGATGGGAACAAGAAAATAGCAGTTTCCCATTTAAAACTTTATTTCTAGGCTTTAGGATTTCACCTTCTTGACATCCTTCTTTCCAGAGCTCTCAGTAGCTGACTCTGCTTTTCTTTTCTGTGACTAAAATGGAAACAGATTTAATGTTCTGCTCCAATATGCACATTTTAAATGGCCCAACAATGTTAAATCTAGGATGTAAATGCATTAAAAAAAAATTTTAACATGAATATTCACTTAAATGTTATATTCACAGTTAATGTTCTATATAGCCCAACAAACTATATAACCCAATGTAAAATAACCTTCAAAGATATTTCTTTTTATGAAAAGACATAAAACACCCATCAAAAATAGTCATCAAATATCTACTTACACATGGTATTATAAATGTACTCTCATCTCTTAAAGAACTACTTAATGCCTTCTGGGCAAAATTTTATTTATGAGTATATATATATTTTTAACTTTTGATAGGTTTTAACATACCATATTTCATATCTTCTATGATACACATTACACATTTTAGCATCGCTGAAATCAGGATGCATCTTACGACTGATGACAATTTACACCTGGCAGCATTTTTCTCAGTGGTACATAAAGTAATGCTGTGTCTTACAATGGAAGGCATCTTAGATTCAATGAAATATGGCAGTTTACTTAACCACACTCAAATAATACGATCTATTAAAGAATATCTTAAATTACAGCTATACAAAGCAACCTGACTAGATTCAAATCAAGTTATCCTATCATTTAACAGTTCATTTATTACCAAGCCAAGTCGTCTGCTCAGAGTTCCCGTTTGTACTCATGGTTCCACAAACATCAGAACACTTACTTGATCAAATCAGAACTCCTAGTTTCAACTTCAGCCCCATCCCATCCCACCCCTATCCCTCATCCCTCTGCTACCCCCATGATAGCTCTAGTCTCAAGTCAAAAGATTTCACTTGCATTATACTTCTGCTTAGATTCATGAGGAATTTTTTAAAACACAGAGCCTAGTTACTAGGAAGTTCCTAACCATATGTTCTACAAACAAATAAGAAACGTGGTTGTGATGTAACTCTGTTTCTGTCCAAAGCAAATTAGCATTTCATAAAACCAGCTATTATTAATAGGTATCACTATGGCGTTAAACATAATATAGGCATTTTAATTATGTAAAAAAAAAATGGGATCTACCTAAAAGTTAGGAAAATGCTGAAAATTTTACCATTGGAGTTTTAGTTGCCCGTTTCTTCTTTTCTGCTCTCTCTCTTTCCTCAATTTCCATATTTTCCTTCTCAATCAATGAAATCAGAGTGTTACAGCGTCTCTGGAATTCCTAAATTAAATAATAAAAAGATTTTTAATTTCTGCAACCCAATCATAATATTTAAAAGGCTGACAATTATTTAACTGCATGATTTCTGTGATACAGAATTTCCAAAACTGCTATTCTTCAGAACAATATTCACACAGGGTATTAATAGATTGCACCAAATACAAGGGGTGGGGGTAAATGTCATTTATGGGTGACTGGTTAAACAAATCATGATAGTAGTATATTATATAATATTACTCAGCAATAAAAAAGAAAAGAACTATTAATACAGTTAACAATCTGAATGAACCTCAAGAGAATTATGCTAAGTGAAAATAAAAAAAGCTTATTTCAAAAGGTTACATATCATATTATTCCATTTATATAACATCCTTAAACGACAAAATTATAGAAAGAGAGAAAAGATCAGTGGTTGCCAGGAGCTACGGAGAGGAGAGAGGGTGGGTGTGACTGTAAAGAGATCGCACAATGGAGTCTTGTGGTGGTGGAGGTTACACAACTCTACACATGACAAAACTGAATTGAACTGTGCGCAAACACACACAAACAAATGAGCGCATATATAACTGATGAAATCTGAACCAGCTCTATAGATTATATGAATGTCAATTTCCTGGTTGTGATATTTTACTATAGTTTTGCAAAATGTTACTATTGGGGAAAACTGGGTGAAGGCTGCATGGGACCTCCCTGTACATTTTCAACTTTTTGTGAATGTATAAACATTTCAAAATAAAAAGTTAACATATATCACATAAACAAAAAATATAAGGGGATGTTCTATGGTCAAAATAAGTTTTGGAAGTACTCAGTTTACAAAAGTTAAACAGGTTTATTTACTACATGGCTTCTCAGAGCCTTTTCCCTATGTGCACTTTGAACCACTGGGCAGCGCATCAGGATGCAGCAGCTGTCAAAAATATTTAACCAACAGACTCTCTTCTCACTGGACATCTTGTGGGATCAGAGTTCTGGGGACTACATCACAGGAAACACTGCTTTATTTGTTAATTCAGAGCAAATAGTACCTGAAAAGATTTTTACATTAACCTTGCCACTACCTATATTTCACTGCCAGCAAATCAATGCATGCAAACTATAAATACTCTTTATGAATGTATGGTGAGCATTAAACACAATTCATTAATATGGAATCTCATATATTATTAACCCTGTACACTTTACTATATTTTAAAGGTAAATAATAATTTAATACCAAAGGATAAATAATATTTTAAAATATGATTCCTTTTCTGTATAAGCAAAAATGTCTGCCAGAATAGCTCAACACTCAAGAAAGAATATAGGTTTACTGGAAATTAAGAACCACCCCAACACACACACACACGCAAATGGTCAAAGTACAGGAACAGAAAACTCACCAAAAAAAAAAAAAAAAAAGTCCAAACATTAAAATCAAGTTTGACAGCAACTAATGACCAAATGCAAAATAAAACAATGCCATCTTCATCCAATTAGCAATGATATGTACATGCTTGTGTGCACATGCATATATATGGTACATATATCTAGTATTGACAATAAGATGTTGAAATGGAAACTTTCATTCACTGACGATGAAATGTCAATGTTACTATATGCTATGGACTGAAGTGTGTCTCTGCAAAATTCATTTCCTAACCTTCAATGTGACTGCATTTGATAATGAGGCCTTTAAGGAGGTAGTTAAGGTTAAATGAGATCATATGGGTGGGGCCCTAATCCAATAGGGCTGGTGTCCTTGTAAGAAGTGAAAGAGATATCCAAGATCTCTCTTGGAGTGCATGCAGGGAAAGAGATATCCAAGATCTCTCTTTCCCTGCATGCACTCCAAGGATGGACCATATGAGAACATCATGTGCAGAAGGCGGCCATCTGCAAGCCAGGAAGAGAAGCCACACCAGAAACCAACCCTGCTGGCACCCTGATCTTGAACTTTCAGTCACAGAAAGGGTGAGAAAATAAATTCCTGTGGCTTAAGCCACCTAGACTGGGCATTCTGTTATGGCAGCCCAAGTTGACTAATACACTACCTTTCTTGAAAGCAAATTGGAAATTTCAACGATGGATCTTAAAATTTTAGTACCCTTTGACCTAACAATTCCATTCCTAGAAACTGATTGTAAGGAAATGAGATGTATACAAAGATTTACAAAAGAATGTTTAGAGCAGTGTTAAACTGGGAACTAACTAAAATTTTGGTAATCTGGAAATAGAATACACAGACACGTATTATTATATACACATACACACAGAAATAGCTAAAAGAATATTAACAACAATGTTACTAGTGGTTAACAGCAGCTATCTCTGAGAGTAGAACCATTGATTGATAACTTTTATTTTTCTCTTGATACTAGTCTGAATTTTCCAAATTTTCTGCAATGAACATTTAAGTCTTGGGCAATCTGTAAGACTTTTAAGAACGGAAAATTGTTTAAAATTCAGTTTTATCTTCCCAAATAAAATCCACCAAAAATGGCATACAACATAGGAAATATAAGATACAAAATGATATCAACTATCCAAGCAAATGAATTTTGGGCTCTATATGAAGCCCAAGAGGAGGCAGAAAACCAGAGAGTCTAGCCAGAAAAAAGTTGTTCGTTAATGAATTATTGTTTACCTATTAAAAACAATCTTACATAACACTGACACGTTCAAGATTCTTGTGTATCTTCAATTACTCAGGGTTAAACAATTTAGAAACAATAACTCTGAAATTTTCCTTACTTACCAAAATGATAGTGATATCTTTAGTATGCAGACCAAATATTCTTCATAGCTTCATTCAATAATACACATACAAATTAAACAGCATGTTATTCAATTTATCTATTATAGAAAGGGCTAAGTTGACCCTGATGAGATTTGATCCGTTGGTTTCTAGGGGGACTAGATGGAGTCTTTATGTAAAGCTGATTCGTGAATCATTAAGCTATATCCTCTGGCTATTGTTATTCTCAATAAGTAACAGTTGCTTGTGACTGGAGATATCTTTAGATACATATTCACAGGTCATGTGGGTGATTCAGAAAAAAAAAAAATACTTTTGAGATAGCCTCCTATGCAGGGAAGTGGAATACCTCAAAATGATTATAAATGGACTGTGTAATTAGTTCTTACCTTCATTCGTTTTAACCTGTCAATAACTACTCTAGACAGAAAACTAATCTAAGACTCTAGAGAAAGACACTGAGTAATGGACAAGTATGGATGTTACCTTCCTAGCATAGGTCATGTCATGTTCTCTAGTGATACCAACTCCATTTTTTATTCACATGCTTCATGACTGCCTAAGGCAATATATGTTATCATAAATAGAACACAAGCTAAAGCTAGAAGTTAGAAGAAGAAAGGCTACATTACCAATAAAAAATGACTCATTTTTTGAATAACGAAGTAACTATGAAATGACTATGAGAAATTTCATAATGTCAAAAGCACATTCTTTTTCTATAATTTCTCCTTTCATATATTCTCCTAGATTATTGTACCACTTAATCTTCCTATTTTGCGGGGTATTACAGGGAATTGTTCACAGGACCTCAAACTGTTTCCAAAACTCTATGGTCTAATTATCTCTTTCTCTCACCATTTCCCCACACTGGATTTAAAAATGAAGTTGGAGAAAAATAGCACACAAGAGGAAAAGAGGAGATGCAAAAACAATAAAGGCAACAGAAGAGAACTGGAAAATAACAAATGGAAAACAAATATTAAAACTGTGTTAATAGTTGTCATGAAAAAATTTCTGCATTCAAACGTGTACGGGAAATGTTGGATTTGTTAAAGGTTAATCAAATTTCTTTATGATAGGACTTCTCAGAGCTTTTAGCATTCTAATGCAGAGTGGAAGTGTGAATGGCAGGATTCAGTATCATCAGCATGTCCCAATTCAATCTGAACACAGAACTCTTGTTCTGCATATCATCTATTTTCACATCCTGACAACGTTTGGTAGAAATCAACTTGGGAAATGTTGCACAGCATGAGTGATGAATTCAGCTAAGTTAGGATCAAAGTACAGACGTATCTTGTTTTATTGCATTTCACTTTGCTGAGCTTCATAGACATTGTGCTTTTACAAATTGAAACTCTGGGGCAACCTTGCATTGAACAAGTCTATTGGTGCCATTTTTCCAAGAGGATACATTTGCTTCATGTCTCTGTGTCACATTTTGGTAATTCTCACAATATTTCAAAAATCATTATTATTATATCTGTTACAGTGACCTGTAATCGGTTATCTTTTATGTTACTATCATAATCATTTTGGGGTACCACAAATCACACCCATATTAGATGGCCAACTTCGTTTATAAATGTTGTGTGTATTCTGACTACTCCACCAAACAGCCATTCACCCATCTCTCTTCCCCCATCAGGCTTCCCTCTATTCCCTAAGACACAATGATACAGAAATTAGGGTAATTGTAACTCTAAAATGGCCCTAAGTGCTCAAGTGAAAGGAAAAGTCTTACTTTAAATCAAAAGCTAGAAATGATTAAGCTTAGTAAGGAAGTTGAGACAGGCCAAAAGCTAGGCCTCTTGAGCTAAACAACTAGCCAAGTTGGTAATGCAAAGGAAACACTCTTGAAGGAAATTAGAAGTGCTACTCATCTGGAAGCATTCCCTTCAAAAATTGGCACAAGACAAGGGTGCCCTCTCTCACCACTCCTATTCAACATAGTATTGGAAGTTCTGGCCAGAGCAATCAGGCAAGAGAAAGAAATAAAAGGTATTCAAATAGGAAGAGAGGAAGTCAAATTGTTTCTGTTTGCACATGACATGATTGTATATTTAGAAAATCCCATCATCTCAGCCCAAAATCTCCTTAAGCTGATAAGCAACTTCAGCAAAGTCTAAGGATACAAAATCAATGTGCAAAAATCATAACCATGCCTATACATCAATAACAGGCAAACAGAGGGCCAAATCATGAGTGAACTCCCATTCACAATTGTTACAAAGAGAATAAAATGCCTAGGAATACAACTTACAAGGGATGTGAAGGACCTCTTTCAGGAGAACTACAAACTACTGCTCAAGGAAATAAGAGAGGACACAAACAAATAGAGAAATATTCCATGCTCATGGATAGTAAGAATCAGTATCATGAAAATGGCCATACTGCCCAAAGTAATATATAGATTCATGCCATCCCCATAAAGCTACCACTGACTTTCTTCACAGAATTAGAAAAAAACTAATTTAAATTTCATATGGAACCAAAAAAGAGCCCAGATAGCCAAGACAATCCTAAGCAAAAAGAACAAAGCTGGAGTCATCATGCTACCTGACTTTATACTACAAGGCTGCAGTAACCAAAACAGCATGGTGCTGGTACCAAAACAGATACATAGACCAATGGAACAGAACAGAGGGCTCAGAAATAACGTCACACAGCTACAACCATCTGATTATTGACAAACCTGACAAAAACAGCAAAAGGGAAAGGATTCCCTATTTAATGAATGGTGTTGGAGAAATTGGCTAGCCATATGCAGAAAACTAAAACTGGATCCCTTCCTTACAGCTTATACAAAAATTAACTCAAGACGGATTAAAGACTTAAACATAAGGCCTAAAACCATATAAACCCTAGAAGAAAACCTAGACAGTACCATTCAAGACACAGGCATGGGCAAAGACTTCATGATTAAAACACCAAAAGCAATGGCAACAAAAGCCAAAATTCACAAATGGGATCAAATTAAACTAAAGAGCTTCTGCACAGTGAAAGAAACTATCATCAGAGTGAACAGGCAACCTACAGAATGGGAGAAAACTTTTGCAATCTATCCATCTGAGAAAGGGCTAATATCCAGAATCTACAAGGAACCTAACAAATTTACAAGAAAAAAAACCATCAAAAAGTGGGCAAAGGACGCCTGTAATCCCAGCACTTTGGGAGGCCGAGGCAGGTGAATCACGAGGTCAAAAGATCGACACCATCCTGGTCAACATAGTGAGACCCTGTCTCTACTAAAATACCGAAATTAGCTGGGCGTGGTGGCACGTGCCTGTAATCCCAGCTACTCGGGAGGCTGAGGCAGGAGAATTGCTTGAACCCGGGAGGCAAAGGTTGCAGTGAGCCAATACTGTGCCACTGCACTCCAGCCTGGCACCTGGCAACAGAGGGAGGCTCTGTCTCAAAAAACAAAGTGGGCAAAGGATATGAACAGACACTTCTCAAAAGAAGGCATTTGTGTGGCCAAAAAACATATGAAAAAAGCTCATCATCACTGGTAATTAGAGAAATGCAAATCAAAACCACAATGAGATACCATCTCACGCCAATTAGAATGGCGATCATTAAAAAGTCAGGAAACAACAGATGCTGAAAAGGATGTGGAGGAATAAGAATGCTTTTACACTGTTGTGGCAGCGTAAATTAGTTCAACCATTGTGGAAGACAGTATGGCGATTCCTCAAGGATCAAGAAATAGAAATACCATCTGACCCATCAATCCCATTACTGGTATATACCCAAAGGATTACAAATCATTCTACTATGAAGACACATGCACACATATGTTTATTGCAGCACTATTCACAGTACCAAAGACTTGGAACCAACCCAAATGCCCATAATTCTCAGCAAACTGACACAAGAACAGAAAAGCAAACACTGCATGTTCTCACTCATAAATGAGAGTTGAACAATGAGAACACAGGGACACAGGGAGGGGAACATCACATACTGTGGCCTGTTGGGGGTGGGGGGGGCTAGGGGAGGGATAGCATTAGGAGAAATACCTAATATAGATGACTGGCTGATGGGTGCAGCAAACCACCATGCCACGTGTATACCTACATAACAAACCTGCACATTCTGCACATGTACCCCAGAACTTAAAAGTATAATTAAAAAAAAGTGCCACTCCATTGAACACACAAGTGATAAGAATGCAAAACAGCCTTATTGCTGATATTGAGAAAGTTTTAGTGGTCTGGATACATCAAACCAGCCACAACATTCCCTTAAAGCCAAAGCCTAAACCAGAGCAAGATCCTAACTCTTCAATTCTATAAAGGCTGAGATAAGTGAGGAAGCTGCAGAAGAAAAGTTTAAAGTTGGCAGAGGTTGGTTCATGAAGTTTAAGGAAAGATGCTATTTCCGTAAGAGCACAAGGTGAAGCAGCAAGTGCTGATGGACAAGCTGCAGCAAGTCATCCAGAAAATCTAGCTAAGACAATTCATGAGGGTGGCCACACTAACCTATAAACTTTCAATGGAGACAAAATACCCTAATATTAGAAAATGCCATCTAGGACTTTCATAACTAGAGAGGAAAAGCAGATGCCCAACTTCAAAGCTTCAAATGACATGTTTACTCTTGTTAAGGGCTAATGCAGCTGGTGACTTTAAATTGAAACCCATGCTCATTTATTATTCTGAAAATCATAAGGCCCTTAACAATTATGCTAAATCCACTCTACCTTGGCTCTAGAAATGGAACAACAAAGCCTGGGGTGACAGCACTACTATTTATAGTATGGTTTTCTGAATATTTTAAGCCCACTGCTGAGACCCTACTTCTCAGAAGGATTCCTTTTCAAGTATCATTGCTCTTTGACAATGCACCTGGTCACCCAAGAGTTCTGATGGAGACAGATGTATAAGGATATGATGTTTTTCATGCCTCTTATCACAACATTCATTTGCAGCCCACGGATCGAGGAGTAATTCTGACTTTCAAGTCACATTATTTAAGAAATACATTTTGTAAGACTATAGCTGCTATAGCTAGTGATTCCTCTGATAGATCTGGGCAAAGTAAATTGAAAACCTTCTGGAAATGATTCATCATTTAGAATGCTAGATGCCATTAAGAACATTTGTGATTCATGGAAGTCAAAATATCAATATTAACAAGAGTTTGAAGAAGGCGATTCCAATCCTCACGTATGACTTTGAGGGGTTCAAGACTTAAATGGAGGGAGTCACTGCAAATGTGATGGAAATAGCAAGAGAACTAGAATTAGAAGTGGAGCCTGAAGATGTGACTGAAATGCTGCAATCTCCTGATAAAACTTGAATGGATGAGGAGTTGCTTCTTATGGATGAACAAAGAAAGTAGTTAACTTGGGAAGGCATCTACTCCTGGTGAAGATGCTGTCAACATTGTTGAGATGACAACAAAAGATTCAGAATAATATATAAAATTAGTTAATAAAGCAGTGGCAAGGTTTGGGAGGACTTACTCCAATTTTTGAAGAAGCTCTACTGTAACATGCTATCAAACAGCATTGCATGCCAAGATAAATTTTTTATGAAAGGAGGAGTCAATCAATGTGGTACAGTTCATTGTTGTCTTCTCTGAAGAAACTGCCATAGCCACCCCAACCTTCAGCAACCACCACCCTGATCAGTCAGCAGCCGTTCACACTGAAGCAAGACCCTCCACCAGCAAAAAGATTACAACTTGCTAAAGGCTCGAATGATTGTTAAAATTTTTAAGCAATCAATTATTTTTTAATTAAGGTAATTACTTTTTTTTTAAGACATAATGCTATTGGCTTGCCTTATAGACAAAACTTTTATATACATTGAGAAACCAGAACATTCATGTGACTTGCTTTATTGTGGTATTTGCCTTATTGTGGTGGTCTGGAACTGAACCTGCAATATCTCCAATGTATGCCTGTGCGAAGAACCTGGGAACTAAGGGCAAAGAACTTAAAATTTTGACTTAATTCCAATGACGAAAGGATCTTATAAACAATTTTTGGGCAGGAGGTATGAGGTAATCAAAAGTGTACTTTGTACTCAGAAATCTTTTCTTGATACAAATTCTCAATAGTATAAGTTCATAAAATCATAAACTCTCAAGATGAGAAAGGAACTTTTAAAAGTCATTCAGGTTGATGCTTGAATCCCTACTACTAGGTCCTTGCTAGTTAGTTGTCCAGCCTGTCTGAATTCTTCCAATGATGTGTGCCCACTATGTCACAAGGCTGCCTAATCCACCTTTGGGCAAGTTAGAAATGTTCCTTTATGCAAAGCTACAATTTGCTACCTCATAGTTTCCAAAAACTGGTTCTCTAAATTTGCAGACATTAGAGAACAAGCTGGTTTCCTCCTCCATATGACAATCCTTCAAGGAAGTTCCCATGCCTCCATCACAAGTACCTGTAGGTCCCCAAATACTCCTCTTTAAGGCTAAATATCCTCTTCCTTTATATACCCAGACTTCACTTAACCCTTTTCTTAAAGAACTGGATAAGACTTATATCAACCCTTGATTATATTACTTTCTTTCCACCTTTCTTACACACACTTTAAAGCCAGGTGTGGGCACATTGTTTCTATAAAGAGCCTCATAGCAAATATTTTTGACTTTGTAGACCACACAGTCTCTGTCACAACTATTTAGCTCTGGCACTGTAGCATGAAAACAGCCAAAGACAACAGATAAACAAATGTGTGGCCATTTTCCAAGAAAATCTTACTTATGAACCCAAGAGTGTGAATTTCATATAATTTTCACATATTGCCAAATATCCTTCTTCTTTAGATTTTTTTCAACCACTAAAAAATATATAAATCATTCTTTGTGTTTAGGCCACACAAAAATAGGTGGTGGGCCACAGTTTGCAAGTCCTGTTTTAAACTACAGACTTAGCTTCACTCTAAACAAAATTGTACTGCCTTGGTTCTCCATACCTTTTTAATGGTTTATGATTCTATTCAATGCAAGGTCACCCAAGTTTCAATTTTTGAATACTAGGATGTGTATCTCTACCTTTAATAAATGATGTAACATTTGCAGGGAGCGGCACTGCCCCTTAGTATGTGGTGAATATCAATCATCCTGGGCACTAAGTTCAAATATCCTTTGCTCCAATACTCAGCTTCAAAGCATCAATTCAAAAGGCAGAGAAAGCATCAGTAGACTTGAAGTGACTTATTGAAAAGAGATTAAAGAGGCTCCACATTACATTTCCTATGTACTAAAATCCTAGACACTAAGCCTGCCTAAGTCTGAATGACAGAAGGTCTGTGCCTGTTATGTTTGAAAGTCAAAAGCAGCTGAATGAGCAAGGGCACACAAAAAACTGTACTCCATATTTGTGCCTCTGAATTTCTAGGTAAAGTTCTAAAGGGTCAGAATGTTCTTCTACAGCTCTTAGTAAAACAAAATGGACATTGTTTCACCTTTGCTCTTTTTTTTTTTTTTTTTTTTGAGACGGAGTTTTGCTCTTGTTACCCAGGCTGGAGTGCAATGGCGCGATCTCGGCTCACCGCAACCTCCACCTCCTGGGTTCAGGCAATTCTCCTGCCTCAGCCTCCTGAGTAGCTGGGATTACAGGCATGCACCACCAGGCCCAGCTGATTTTTTGTAGTTTTAGTAGAGACGGGGTTTCACCGTGTTGACCAGGATGGTCTCGATCTCTTGACCTCATGATCCACCCGCCTCGGCCTCCCAAAGTGCTGGGATTACAGGCTTGAGCCACCGCGCCCGGCCTCCTTTGCTCTTTTTTAATCGATGTCTTCACCTATACATTCTGCAGTGTATTTCCCAGGATTCCTAATCACTTTTGAATCTCTATTATACTACCAAAAAGCAATGGCAGTCTATACTAGAATGCAGATGGGCAGTTATATGAGAGTTAACATTCAAAGAAACATATCCTACATTTCACAAACAAGTATTAAATGTTATGATGATTTTACATAATTGATGCTTAAGCATTGCTATTTAAAAAATATTGTATCACTTCCTCACAAGGTAACATGTAAGTATAAATGCCTTAAATGGACTCCTGTTAGTGCATTAAATGTATTTAATTTCAGATTATTACAACAGTTCAAGGTCCCAAATCAAACACTATTGTTGCATAATAAAACACATGACATTTATTACTGGCTATTCAAGCTTATGAATAAATAAAAGCTGCAGGGATGATAGCCAAATAAAGTTTACCCTTTAAAAACGGTAGATTAAAGGAAAAGTAAAATGAACTCCAACCCATTGGCATATTTGCTTGTATTCTATCCAAATCTGGTCCAACTGTAGGAGTCTATGGGATAGAAGCAAACTGAAAAACAACAGTTCTATGCCCATTTATTCGCTGAATACCTACTCTGGGTCACGTGCTATGCTGATCTCTTTAAATATAACTATTAATAATTGTGAGTCTGGGTGCGGTGGTTCACGCCTGTAATCCCAGAACTTTGGGAAGCCAAGGAGGGCGGATCGTGAGGTCAAGAGATTGAGATCATCTAGGCCAATATGATGAAACCCCTTCTCTACTAAAAAATACAAAAAATTAGCTGGGCATGGTGGCACGCACCTGTAGTTCCAGCTACTAGGGAGGCTGAGGAAGGAGAATTGCTTGAACCCGGGAGGCACAGGTTGCAGTGAGCCAAAATCGCGGCACTGCATGCCAGCCTGGTGCCTGGTGACAGAGTGAGACTCTGTCTCAAAGAAATAATAATAATAATAATAATTGTGGCCAAGCACGGTGGGTCATGCCTGTAATCCTGATACTTTGGAAGGCCAAGGCAGGAGGACTGCTTGAGCCCAGGAGTTCAAGACCAGTCTGGGCAACACAGTGATACTCTATCTTCACAAAAACTAAAAAAGTTAGCTGCATGCAGTGGCACGTGCCTGTGGTCCTAGCTACTCAGGAGGCTGAGGTGGGAGGTTCACTGTGTCCAGGAGTTTGAGGTTGCAGTGACCCATGATCATGCCACTGCACTCCAGCTGAGCGACAGAGAGAGGGACCCTGTTTCTTAAAAAAAAAAAAAACTGTTTTTAATAAGAAAAGAATATTTTAGTCTTTTAAGTGCATGAGGAAGTAATAAATTCCTAAGTGCATAAATATTTGTGGTTTTAAATATTTTAATTCTATAGTCAAGAAGAACATATCAGTACATTTTATAGTTTATTAATTTTACCAATGATGTATTAATTCATATTTTTCATATTCTACTAAGAATGTAATTCTTTAAAATATCAATATTAGGCTTGGTGCAGTGGTTCATGCCTATAATCTCAGCACTTTGGGAGGCTGAGGCGGGTGGACCACTTGAAGTCAGGAGTTCAAGACCAGCCTGGCCAATATGGTGAGACCGTGTCTCTACCAAAAATATTAAAAATTAGCCAGGCATGGTGACATGCACCTGTAATCCCAGCTACTCAGAAGGCTGAGGCACGAGAATCACCTGAATCCAGTAAGTGGAGGTTGCACTGAGCTGAGATCGCACCACTGCACTGCAGCCTGGGAGACAAAGCGAGATTCCCTCTTAAAAAAAAAAATCAGTATTAGCTGTTATCACACAATTAAGTACTAACAGAAGTTAAAATCATGAGTAGCTGTCTTTCCTTATAAAATGTCCTAGACTACACTCCATAAGCAGCAAATAGAAGTTACTGTGACTACAGAACAAGTTGGCAATTTTTTAATTTGACTGTCATTTTTCTAAGTGTCTATAAAGAAAATCCATTTCTGACTGAACTGATAAATTTATAAACTATCCTGTGCTGAACCAATAACCTAATTAACATTTAAAACCTCATGATAAGCCAAAACATAGGGAAGTTAATAAAGAGCTAGAGCAGTGTTTTCTAAAAAGTATTTTTTCTCCTACAATTCTAATGGAGAATGTCATTTTCTTACCTTTTAAATAGAAAACACTTTCATTTATAATCAAGCTGTGATTTGAAAACAAACAGCAACAAAATTTTATTCCATTGTATACAACAGTGTGTGATTCTCTTTCCGAGATATTATCAGAAAAATGCATTTAAACTACTACAAAAGACAGGGTAATTGTAATGACTAATTACTAATACTCGATTCAACTCCAACATATACATGACCACAGGCAATGCACACACAGGCTCTTGAGCTGGCTGGAAAAGGAAAAAGCTCCCCAAAGGTAAAAAGGCGAGAATTTTTTTTAACTATAATTAAGAGTCAAAGCAACCCTGCAAATAATGCAATAAATGGTTCTGTCAAGAAATGTTCCCTCTCTCAGAGAATTAAATTCTGCTTTTTCTACTTTAACTACTACTTAGAAGGACCTAATAAGGCGCAAGGAATTACTGATTGAATTTTGGGTGCTCTTTCTACATGTCCTTTGCAGTAAACTGACTAATGTGCTAGATCTTTTGGACCCCTCAGATTCTTCTCGAATCTCCCAGTCATGTTTACTCTGTCACTAAATGAACAGAGATACTATACTGACATTCATTTCCTAAAAGAAGTGGCAAGAAAATTAAGCTAAGGTTAGTAAAGGGATTGGCAGGCATTATATAAAAGGTACTATATAATTACAGAGTATTACTTCCTTTTACGGTTACTTGGTAAAAGTCCTTTTAACTCCGATAGTTTTTGACTATCCTAAGACTATGACCTCATTCTAAAACGGTTTTCTTAGAAAGAAAATGGTAGGGCAATTCATATGCTCTGAGCTTAAAAAGCTAAGTTGATCATATCCTTCCTACTTGTTTATGTAGTTCAATAGAGACTGATTACTTACTTAAAGACCACACAAGTTCTCAGAGAAAGAAATCGCAATCCTTTAGCACAGAGAAATTGAACTGAAAGTCATTTTCTCTTTTGTATAGCTAGCACTTTTAAATGAAAAAGAGCCTCAAAGAAATCTGCAACCTTTAGCTGAAGGCTTTCAAAGTGAGGCATATTTAGAAGTGGAAGTTCATGCTTTTAAGCACTTTATGACTGTTAGGCAAGTCAGGAACCATGAATTCAGTACTTTGAGATCTCTGAATAAAATACAACTATTAAGGTTTCTACTTTTTATAAGATGCATTTCACACCATTCAGGTCTCTGAGAAAGTAGTCATCTTTAAGCAAGACTTTTTAAAGGTAGCTTTAGTAAGCTCAGTTCAATCATTAGTAAGATTTTCATTTGAACACAGTGGCACACTCACATAATGAATCAAACTGCATTCTCTGTAGTTCTAAGATGGGGTTTTTCAATGAAACAAATTCTTTTTATTTCAGAAATCACAAGTGCCTCTTTCAAAGTGTGCAGTTTCTCTTTCTAGATTGTGAATGTGATTCACCACACAGAACAGTCATTAAAAATGAAAGGAGGAAAGAAGATCATCAAGAACTATCAATCCATTTCTATAATTCCCTAATTATTGATATTATCATGAAATAGTCTAAAAAGATCCAAATGTATATGTATTTTAAAATATATTATTTATACTCTAAATCCAGAAACATAAGCTAAAATTATCCATTAACTAGAAAAGAAATAAAAATTTAATATGATAGAAAAAAATGCTAAATACAACTTTTCAATTAAAATATTTAAATATAAAATAAACTATGGCATGTTTTGAAGATTATTTAGAAATAATAAATTCCACTTTCTAGAAGGTAATTAAAGACAGAAATGTCTTCATTTTTACCAGACAAGATTTCATTTTATGATCATTTAAATAATTAATATGTGCTTTTTGGAAAATATACTTGAGATTTAAATTTCTTGGTAAAGAAAGAGTACAGAGGTAAATGTTTTGTAAAAAGAAGAGAGGAAAAACAGATTTTTTACAAGGGAGTTCAGAGACATCTAGTGGTTGGTAATATTATACTGGATTTTTTTCTTAGAAAATAAAATAAGGTTATGTAGTTCCACAGTCATGTTCATATTATAAACAGTATAAGATTTTCCTTGCACTTTGAATACATTTCATCCGACTGTTTTAATGATTCCAGAAACTGAAAACAGTATTAAGTTCTCAACCTTTTAAAAAATTAGCAAAATATCACTGAAATAAAAACTCAAAATTCAATAACTGTTCTATCACAGAAAAGGATATGTATATTCTAAAACATGATTAACCGACAAATGCAGGTAGGCATTTGTCTTTTACAAGCTGTTAGTGGTACTCTAAATTAAATCATTACATGTATAAAACCCCAAATGGCTAAAAGATTTATCCTGCATGGCTTTTAAAAGTAGTTCTCTTCTAAACATAGTCATAGATTCACTGTGCTAAAGGGGACCTTAAAAGGCCAAGTAACTCACTGCCAACATCTTCAGACAGTCAAAATATAATTCCACTTTCAAAGGCCAATGAAAAGCTATTCTACATTGTTCTTCAATAATTTATTTCAATCGGGCCGGGCGCGGTGGCTCAAGCCTGTAATCCCAGCACTTTGGGAGGCCGAGGTGGGTGGATCACGAGGTCAAGAGATCGAGACCATCCTGGTCAACATGGTGAAACCCCGTCTCTACTAAAAATACAAAAAATTAGCTAGGCATGGTGGCGCGTGCCTGTAATCCCAGCTACTCAGGAGGCTGAGGCAGGAGAATTGCCTGAACCCAGGAGGCGGAGGTTGCGGTGAGCCGAGATCGCGCCATTGCACTCCAGCCTGGGTAACATGAGTAAAACCCCGTCCCAAAAAAAAAAAAAAAAAAAAAAAAAATTTATTTCAATGACCCAAAGAACCCTATCAAACAATTCTTCCCTATATCTAACCTCAGTCCTTCATGCTACAGATTACCTCATCATTTTTATTCTTAATTCTTCTACTGTATCTTGCTAACATATATATCTTTTCATATTTTTTTTCAAGTATAGCATTCTATATTTATCCCTATTAAACGTCGTGATGGCCAGGTGTGGTGGCTCATGCCTGTAATTCATGCACTTTGGGAGGCCAAGGCGGTTGGATCACCCGAGGTCAGGAGTTCCAAGACCAGCCTGGCCAACATGGTGAAACCCCATCTCTACTAAAAATACAAAAATTAGCTGGGTGTGGTGGCAGACATCTGTAATCCCAGCTACTCAGGAGGCTGAGACAGAATTGCTTGAACCCGGGAGGTGGAGGCTGCAGTGAATCGAGATTGCTCCACTGCACTCCAGCCTGAGTGGCAAGAGTGAAACTCCGTCTCTAAATAAATGAATAAATACTGTGTTGTTAGATTCAACTGATCCATCATTCCAGCTGCTCTAGTTTCTTTGGATCATGGCTTGGTCTAAAATATTTGCTAGCTCTCCAAGCATACGCCATCCATAAATTTGATGAGCACAGTCCACACACTCTAAATTTGTGTTAAAGTTTTAACAAACATGTGATCTTCTAAAGCATCTGCAAAAATTAATGTCTTCACTATAGTAACCCAGATTTTTCCTTTCTATTTATTCAACTTGAACTGAAAATATAAAGTAACTCAAGCAAAATACTAAGCATTGTTTCACACTCAGTCAACTTTTGGACAAAAAGATATTTATGATAAGTAGCAGCTACGAAAAATGTATCCTATTTTATGGTTAGTCACAAAAACATTGTTTGGATTGTCAGTTTCTGGTTGCTTTTAATTTTTAGGCTGTATAAATCTACTTTTGTACTAATTACCTTGGCTGACAAAAGATTAACAATGCCAACATTAAAAATGTGTTGCGTGTATTTAAATATCATCGTGAACACCACTGCTAACTAGGACTAGAACAGAATAGGAACACAATTCACATTAGAAAGTAATGGAGGAAAACACATAAGCTAAAATAAAATCTCTTCTACTTAAATATTGTTTCCTAATAAAAAATTCAACTTAGGCAACAAGTCCTTCTCATTAAAAGTCAATCTTTAAGTCATTCACATAGACTCAAGTATAACCTGCTTAATTACAAAGGGGAAAACATACCTCTAAAGTGGAGAGTTCTGAAGCTCACCATATTAACAAATGAGCAAACTTAGCATCACCAATAGTGTGACAACCTGACATAATGTACCTTCTGATGGGATTGTAATAAAAAATACATAACATCACTTTCATAGCATGCTTGCCAAATATGTTGAATCTAAATCTTACAATGAGTAATGAGGCAAATCCACAATGTGGGACATTCTACAAGACAACTAGCCTGGACACCTTTAAAAAGTCATGATTACGAAAAATAAAAAGTTGTGGATTAAAAGAGATTAAAGACACCTAACAACCAAATGCATTGTGTGAAACTTGTGGGATCATCAATGTTTAAAAAAAAAAAAAGCTACAAAGGGCATTTGGGGCACAACTGGAAAAGCTTATACATGGACTGTATACTAAACGACATTACTGAATCAGTGTTTTCAGGTGGGATTGTGGTTATGTAAGAAAATGCCATTATTCTTAGCAGATACATGCTTAAGTATTTAGAGGTGAAGACTCACATTGTAATTCATTTTCAAATGGTTCAGAAATATAGTTAAGTATACTTATGAATATAAGGTACAGATATGCATTTCAGAATATAGAATATAGACATCCCTATATATATATATATACATATATATATATATATATATATACACACACATACACACACACACACACATACACACAGACACACACACACACACACACACACACAGAAAGTGAGAGAGAGCCGCCAATCTGCCAAAATGTCCATTGGAGAATCTAGGTGAAGGATATATGGTGTTTTAAATTTTTCAAAATAAAAAGTTGGAGGAAATCAGTAAGAAAGGAATACATACCATGGCAGTCCTAGACTTGATAAACCAGTCAAATCTAAACTGTGGAGCATTTCGTACACACTGTCTTAATTCTTCATATACATTTTCTCTATCAAAGCCCATTTTGTGTAACATACAAATCAAGAATCTATCTTCTTCCTCAGTGTAGTTCTTTCCTTTGCTCGTTCCATACTGAATGCGCAACTGATGAAATGGAGCCTTGTATCTTGCAATCTGTGTATTTAAACAAAATAGCGCTTTTAGTTGTGTGGGGGGAAAATCTCCACAAGAGCCGAGGCAAGGGTCTAAGGCCTCAGTCTGTTCTCATATAAATATTATATTAAAAAAATTAAAATATAACTATATAGTTATTCCCATATATAATCATAATCACAGTTATTCACATGTAATCATAAATATATACATATATACAATCATATAATCTTTAATTTTACTAATAAATCTCAGGTCATAAAGTATAAAACTAAAGTGGCATTAAAAAAAAAAACCCTAAAGCAAAATGCTCTAAGCCCTCTGTCACACCCGCATAAGGGCTGCTAAAAGGCTCCTCGGCTGTGCAACAGCGCTAGCACCATAAAAGCACCCGCAGTGGTGGATCACGAGGTCAAGAGATCGAGACCATCCTGGTCAACATGGTGAAACCCCGTCTCTACTAAAAATATAAAACATTAGCTGGGCATGGTGGCGCATGCCTGTAGTCCCAGCTACTCAGGACGTTGAGGCAGGAGAACTGCCTGAATCCAGGAGGCGGAGGTTGCGGTGAGCCGAGATCGCGCCATTGCACTCCAGCCTGGGTAACAAGAGCCATCTCCAAAAGAAAAAAAAAAAAAAGCACCCGCAGTTTAGCCGGCTAGGGAAGAAAACATCCAAAATAGCCAAAACAGCTCCTTCCTCAGGGAAGTTAAAAGAAAACAAAACTCCGCTCTTCCAAGCTCTTGTAGTTAGGCTTGGCGGCTGTCAAAAAGGCCTCCAAACATCCGGGGGCTTAACTATTTCTATGTAATGCTATGCTGCAGCAGTCACATTCCATATCTACTTTCATGTTCCGCTTCTGCACCTGGCTCCTTTCTTCTAAAATAAAAATGAGTAATAGTAACATAAATGTTCACGTCCTTAATATTCTTAACAAATATAAAAAAAGTGCTAACGCATTAGGTTTTCTCCTTGCCTCAGCTTCTTAAACATCCTAAGCGCCTGTCTCCAAAACACGTGACTTACCTAACCCTATCACTAACCACCATTACCTCGCCCTACCTACCTTGCCCCCCCCGCTTTGTACTCAATAAAAGTCAAAGTGTCCAGGCACTTGGGGCCACCGCCAACTCCACGCTCCAGTTGGCAGTGGACCCCTGGGCCCAAACTCTTTTTTCTCTATCTCTGTGTCTTATGTCTTTATTTTCACAGTTTCTTGTCTCCACACCTGTAAAAAAAACCTCACAAAACCCTGTAGGGCTAAATCCTACATAGTTGAATGTGCAGTAAGAAGTCAAAGCTGACCACAATTACACAATTAAAACAATCTAATAATAATTTGACATAAAACACAATACTTTGGCATCCAGGGCTTTCTTGATACTGATCCTTCGTTGAATTCTTGCTTCTCCACGTTCAATTTGAGCCATAATTTTCTCAATGTCCTGTAATTCATTGCAACGTTCCCAAAATACAGCTGAAAAACAGAGTTATTTCTTTAAAATCCTATCATTTAAGCAAATAAATCCAAGGAATTGTAGAATAAGGAATTAACAGGAAAGAATACAGTGAGCTTGTACTTCTTTTTGTGTGTCTGTGTGAGATGGAGTCTTGCTCTGTTGCCAGGCTGGAGTGCAGTGGCACAATCTCTGCTGACTGTAACCTCTGCCTCCCGGGTTCAAGCGATTCTGCTGCCTCAGCCTCCCGAGTAGCTGGGACTGCAGGCAAGTACCACCACACTCAGGTAATTTGTGTATTTTTAGTAGAGACGGATTTCACCATATTGGCCAGGATGATCTTGATCTCTTGACCTCGTGATCCGTCCACCTCGGCCTCCCAAAGTGCTGGGATTACAGGCGTGAGCTACCACGCCCAGCCACGTGTACTTCTTAAAGTTAAGATTCAGATTCATCTTATATATATAATATGCTCAATTATTAAATACTACAAACTTTTCACTTAAAAAGTAGACCTCAACAAGGTTTTAGGTTAGCAATTTTCCTTTCATGAAATAGTAGGGAATCTTATGATCCATCCCAAATGACTAGGATTTCAAAAGAGGATACAGATACTGATTTAAGCTAGGCTTTTTACTCAAACGTGATAGAAAAAGGGCCAAACACATAAAATGATACAGGAGAGAGCAATATATAAACAGTGAATATAGCTTCCTAGCATGCAGAAACAAAACAAACTATTACGGGCCGGGTGCGGTGACTCACGCCTGTAATCCCGCACTTTGGGAGGCCAAGGTGGGCAGATCGCCTGAGGTTGAGAGTTTGATACCAGCCTGGCCAACATGGTGAAACCTCATCTCTACTAAAAATACAAATGTCAGCTGGGCGTGGTGGCGCGCTCCTGTAATCCCAGCTACTCAGAAAGCTGAGGCGGGAGAATCACTTGAACCCAGGAAGTGGAGGTTCAAGTGACATGGCCCCCAACCTGACAGGCAGTAATTAAATAGTTCTAAGCTAGTCATGCCACCTAGCCTGTTGTCAAATTTGACAGAAAAGTCTGACAGGATAATCTTTTTGAATCATATTTTTTCACACACACTGATGTTATCTCCCTGCCTATCTTCTGAAGAAAATTCTTCTTAAAAATCTCTCTGCATGCACCCTTTTACATTCTTTTCATTCTACCCTTGATGCTAGAATTTCTCTCTTCAATCTATTTTTTTCCCCTAAGCCTCCAAATGCTGAGATCTCGACATTGAGCCGAGATCGAGCCACTGCACTCCAGCCTGGACGACAGAGTGAGACTCCATCTCAAAAACAAACAAACAAACAAACAAAAACACAAGCTACTATGAACAGGTTGTTCAAATTTTTTCTATGTAGCAGCCATTTTTACTGAAATTGTTATTTGCTTTTGGAATCACTCACTAATCATCTTACAGTATTTCCAATGACCAATAGTGTGTTTTTAAACTTACTTGGAATAGCCTTTTCTCAAAAAACAAAAACAGAAACAAAAAAACCATCATTGGGATGTTAATTGCATACACACTGAAAAATATTCCAATTACCAAGTCACCCAACCAAATTTTATAGATGAGCCAAATAATCTATTAATATGTCACATCTTATGACTTCAATGAAAGGCCTTTTAATGACATACTCCACATCCTCAACTTTTTCATTTTTAGAGCCTATCAAGAAAGATATGTGAGCACTCTGATTTTTGTAAGTACCTACGTTCATTTATTCATTCACTCACTTATTCATTCAACAAATATTTAAACACCTGCTATGTAAAAAGATACTATATATTAATGGATGGGCAATTGCACACATTTCTTATCTTACTGTAACCAACTACAACAAACTCGTTGCAATTTCCCCACCCTCTGACATGGCCCCCAACCTGGCAGGTAGCAATTAAACAATCCTAAGCTAGTCATGCCACCTAGCCCGGTGTCAAATTTGATGGAAAGTCTGACAGGATAATCTTTTTGAGTCACATTTTTTCTTGCAACTTCACAACACTGATGTTATCTCCCTGCCTATCTTCTGAAGAAAATTCTTCTTAGAAATCTCTCTGCACGTACCCTTTTACATTCTTTTCATTCTACTCTTGATGCTAAAATTTCTCTCTTCAATCTGTTTTTCCCTTAAGCCTCCAAATGCCCTAAATTTATGTGCTAAATGTTATGAGTAGTACTAATGTCATGCTGGTTTCAAGGAAAAGAAAGTTCATAAACTTAATGTTACATTACGTGTAATAAAAACTCAATACAACTGACCTCTAAAGTCCCCCAGAAGACCGTTTTAGATTTCCAGAAGAAAAAATCTCCTTAATTAAATCTGGATTTGTTCAAGCACTAGCACTCTAGATAAATTAAAAGCTGCTCCTAGGCAGTATGAATCTTTAGTATATTTATTAGTACTGTAATGTTTCTTTCCCAGTATTGCAAAAGCAGCATTTCAGTGGTTAGGTTAAATAAATTTGGGGCAGGGGCTACCATAGAAACTTAACCCTACGTAACATTGTTTCAATGGCAAAAAAATGCTCTAGATGCTACACATCTTGGTTCAAATTATAAATTTAAGAGCTGAGCCTATTTGGAAGTTAGACAAGTCCTATGTACTACATATAGAAAACTTGCTAGAAATATTTACCTATTTTTAATAAGATTTCTGGATAAACACATGGAGTTCTGGAGGGTGGTGTGCTCAGGGAGGGCACCAAAGCTCTGCACCCCCTTGGCCCATACTTTGCTCTACACACTTCATCTGTATCTTTTGTAATATCCTTTATAATCAACCAGTAAATGTAAAAAAAAAAAAAAAAAAAAAAAAAAAAAAAAAATTGGGCTGGGCACAGTGGTGCACACCTGCAATCCCAGGATTTTGGGAGGCCGAGGCGGGTGGACAGTGAGGTCAAGAGTTCAAGACCAGCCTGGCCGACATGGTGAAAGCCCGTCTCTAATAACAATACAAAAATTAGTTGGGCATGGTGGTGGGTGCCTGTAGTCCCAGCTACTCGGGAGACTGAGGTAGGAGAATCGCTTGAACCCAGGAGGCAGAGGGTGCAGTAAGCCAAGATCGTGCCACCACACTCCAGCCTGGGTGACAGAGCAAGACACCGTCTTGGAAAAAATAAAAATATAAATAATAAATAACAAAAAAAATCCATATGCTTCAGCAGCTAAACTGATTCTGGTCGAGCTCAACAACACAGGTGAGTAAGAGAGGGAAAGGATTTGAGTACTAGTAAATAGATTGATTAAAGCAATCTTTTCAGATCTGTGCCCACTAGCCTCAAGTTAATGCGACCCACAGGAACCATCTGGAATAGGTTGGAACTCTAAGGGTGTTTGAGCCTCTAAATGGGCCTGACAGGAACTCTCTACTTCAAGGACGACCTAGAGAGAAAAGGCATGAATTCAATCCACAGAATATGAATCTCCGAATTGAACCAGAGGAGAACCAAATTCCAGAGGCCGGAAGGTGGGAAACTAATTTCATCACTGCTCATCCAATAGCCACTCTTGTTTTATCAGAGCTTTATTTAGTTCTTTTAGCTAACTGATAGAGTCAACAGCAGTCAGTTTTTTAGGATAAATCTTATAATATTTTCATAGAAATACAATTATAGTTTATACTCTCACTTATGTCTTATTCATAAAAGTTTAAAGCATCCCTGAACAAAGGTACAATTAAATTGATGCTTAATAAATGAATAATGTTTAAATACAACATCATGTTTCAAATTATATACAAACCTGAATACTCCATGACCTCCTCAGGGGATTTGCCCTCTACTTCTCGAGCTATGTTATCAATGTCATCTCTTCCATATTTCTCATTAGCTTTAATAAACTGGTTAAAATCTCGTTTAGTCCAGTTTGTGAAACCCTGTGAACAAAAAGTTAAGCATTATCAATAGAGGTTAAATTAATAAATCCATGTATTGTCCTATTTACCTCTGTACAATGATACATTAAAAAACAGTTTAAAATGCTTAAGATGTTTCTCCTTATAAAATTGCACGTATTTTATGTTGGAATCAAAAGTTGAGTGAGAGTTGTTAAAGAAATAACTGCTTTTCTATTACAAAGAGAATGTAATCTTTTCTAAGTACTTAAAGTTGATTTATAGTTCTAAGATCTGTAGTTTTTAATTTCATATTTTATAGATGCCTACTACATTAAAATACAAATGCATGAAAATAAAAATGCTAATATAAATGCTGAAGTCTTGATATTCTAGTACTTCAATGATTTTTTTTTCACAGATCTGTTCCCATGTAAATTAAGAGAGGAATGTGGATGCATTAAATCCAAAGAACACAGAGGAATAACCAAAAGAGAATGTAAAAAAAGAAAAAAAAAATTTTTTGTAGCTGTGTACATCATTCTGAACTAGTGTGAATAAATAATTTCTGTTCTAAATTATGTTCATAAATGGAACTTCTACAAGCAGAACGTTACTAGACCCACTCAATTTTTTTACTAAAACATAAAACACTTTCGGCCGGGCGCGGTGGCTCAAGCCTGTAATCCCAGCACTGTGGGAGGCCGAGGCGGGTGGATCACGAGGTCAAGAGATCAAGACCATCCTGGTCAACATGGTGAAACCCCGTCTCTACTAAAAATACAAAAAGTTAGCTGGGCATGGTGGCGCGTGCCTGTAATCCCAGCGACTCAGGAGGCTGGGGCAGGAGAATTGCCTGAACCCGGGAGGCGGAGGTTGCGGTGAGCCGAGATTGCACCATTGCACTCCAGCCTGGGTAACAAGAGAGAAACTCCGTCTCAAAAAAAAAAAAACAAAAAACACTTTAGCCAGTGTTCTAAATTCCCTTGGCATTACTAGCACGTCTGTGAAATCACAAGACCAAGAATTTGTTTTCCACTCCTCAAACCTCAGCTCACATAAATGTGATATTCTAGACATTGCAAAACTCTATCCATGGCTTTTAGTTGATAAAGATTTCAGATGACCCCACATTTGTTCCTATGTACTGCCATGGCTTTAGAAAAAGATTATTTAAGGCAGCAGAGGAGGACAAAAATGAATTCATCTACTAGGAAGGGCAAAAAATTTCTAATTACAATCTAAAAGATTATCTCAGGTGAGACTGTATATTTTTGTTATACCATCCATTCACAATATACTCTAAGCCACGTAGCATTCTAAAGCCATAACTTCACTTTTGCATTCAGGAAATACATACAGAACATGAATATTTAAATGTTTTCTTTTATTCTGTTGTAAGTCCCAATATTCAGCCATCTGCAATTATAATTTCAAACTAAACTTTATTACTTCCAGGCATTTGGCTCAAAAACTTATGAATGTAATTTGCGAAAATTCATACAATTACATGTTATAACAATGAAAAGACCTATATAATAAATAATGTATAAATATAAAAACTATCTTTCAATAATTAATGTGGAGAATTACCTACTACTATGCATTGCACATTGTTCAAAATTTGTTGAATAAATAAATCTTCCTGGCAACCCTCTATATTAATGTCTTACAGCACACATTTTTGTTTATTATTTTGCAAGTCTTCTGTGCTGAAATTCTATCTTCTATAGTTTATTTTAGAAGTAGAACAATCATAAAACTCATCATAGCAGTAATGACTTGAAAGCATTAATATTTTGTTCAAATGGAAAACTTCCTAATTTAATAATTGTTATCCAATGATCACCTTAAAAAGCTTCCGACATCTCTCATCATTGTATGAAAGTTCTAAGAAAGGATAAAAAGAATTTTGAAATTTATGAAATAATTCCATTAACAAAAATTAGTGGAATATAACTTCAGGAGACAATTCACATCTATAAACAAAAGAAATTTAAATTTTCAAGAATATGTTTTAACAGGCTTGGCGCAGTGGCTCACACCTGTAACACCAACACTTTGGGAGAACGAGGTGGGCAGATCACTTGAGGTCAGAAATTTGAGATGAGCCTGGCCAACATGGTGAAACCCCATCTCTACTAAAAACACAAAAATTAGTGAGGCACGGTGGCAGGTGCCTGTAATCTCAGCTACTCAGGAGGCTCAGGCAGGAGAATCTCCTAAACCCGGGAGGTGGAGGATGCAGTGAGTTGAGATCGCACCATTGCATTCCAGCCTGGGCGACAGACGGAGACTGTCTCAAAAAACAAAAAAGAGTCTGTTAATAACTACTGTCAAAATTCAAATGTGGATTCACTGACCTTATTATAAATTGGCAAAATGTATTTCATATTGCTAATACTTGACACTTATATTTTACATATATATACTATCCAGTATTTCTAAAATGGCATATTCTATAAGATCAATTTTTTAAAATAGGGATATTTGGTCTAAACATGTTTACAAAATAGCCCTGAGTTCTGTTGGTGTGTCACATTAGGATACTAGGCCCATACAATAAAAATTAAGTGTGATCTATATTTTCTTTTTTTCTACTGATTGATTGTAAGTATTTCAACCATTGAAAATCGTTTACTTGTGTGAGAAGTTTTTCCTTTTCTTCAGTCTCTTCTGGTGTAAGAGGTTCTGCTCCATCAATCTTTTTTTGCTCTTCTCTTTGAGCCAGAGCTGGATTTGGGATATCAGGATTTCTTGGGACCTATAAAATCAGGAGACAAACTAAGAGTAAACTGATGATAAAAATTAATTACTAAAGCTGTATATACACATATCAATCTTCAGAGTTATTTTAAGAGTAAACAATATAAAACCATAGCCAGAATGGCACATGGTCCTTTCTACATTTCTGCTACCATGATCCTATTGAAATTAAAAAATATTCTTGTGCCACATGAGATTTCATAGTTAAAACCCACCAGTAAATGAATGCCACGTTAGATTTCAGATTTGATTATACTCTGGAACAGTCTATCCTTATACTATTGTAATACACAGAACAAACAAAAAGTTTGGCAGTAAAAAAAAAAGGGGGGGGCATATTTCCCTGGCAACATAAAGCAGGGTGGAGAAACGGTAATGCACCTAAACATTACATCCAATAGTCTGATCAGTTCAACACGCCAAAAGAAAGGAGTGCTTTTATTGCCTGCCAAGGTATGTAAGGGGAGAGAACATTTTTACATAAAATGGAAAGTTTGGAAAATGTAACAGGATAATGAAGAAAAAAGAGGAAACAGAGAATAGAAGAGGGAAGGGTAGAGTAGAGCACACAGACAGCTATGATAGGACCAGCAGTCAAGGGGGAAAAGGCTACAACAGCAGTGACCAACAGAAATCATTAATGGTGTTTTGGTTACAGAACTGCAAATACAGTGAAAACTAAGAAGAAAACTCGAGTTCTAAAGACAAGGACAGAAGCTCAGTTCTCCAAGAAAGCAAGCTGTCACCTGTATCTCAAAACCGTAGTCTGCAGAGCCTCAGTGTATCACAATGAGCATATACAACCAGTGTGGTTCAGCAGTATGGGGCTGAACTATACTGTTCGTATGGAGGAACAAACGAAAAAGCCCAAAGCCTGATACCATCAGTATGTACATCTGTAGCTATAAGGAAGCACACTGATTTATGAGGGCAAGTACATAACATGTGTACTACACTGCATAGCATTCCATTAAACATGAAAATAAAAGGGCTGGCAGTAAGCCTTCTACTGCTTGAAATGCACACATACCATAAACGACTCATTCCCTAGGGGCATCAGATAGTCATGGTTTTATTAGAGTGGAATTAGAATACATATTAAAGTGCATTTTTATCATTGTTATAGGTATTTCATAGAGTTTGGAACTGTATCATTGTAACTTAAAAATAACTTTAAAAAATTATTAAGTCCAATAGTTCTCCAAGTATAAAACCTAACTGAGCATTAAAAGGAAATACTAAGAAAGTAGATTCACTTGTAATCATCAGTATCAGGCAACCAAATTGGCAGGTATTGACTAAATGTCTATTATGTTTGTAGAACTATGATAAGTACTGATTAGAATATACAAGAAATATAGGTTTTATCCCTTATCCCAAATGTTTCAGACAAGAAGTGTTTTAGATTTCAGATTTTTTTGGGTGGGCAGGGGGTTGGAATATTTGCATTATACTTATCTGTTGAGCATTTCTAACTTGAGAATCTGAAATCCAAAAAATGCTCCAATGAGCATTTCCTTTGGGTGTCGTGTCAGAGCTCAAAAAGTTTTGGATGTCGGAACATGTCAGATTTCAGGTTTTCAGATTAGGGAAACTACCTATATTGGACATGGTCCTTGCCCACAAGGAGCTCACAAACTAGTTGTGGAATTTTGAGCTGCACCTTAAGAACTCTAAGGATTTGGGGAGATGGAGAAGGAAGAAAGAATATTCTAAGCTAGAGCAGTATGAGCAAAAGCATGAAGGTAGAAACATGCCAGAAGGCACATAGGGGGTTTATGTTGAAAAGAGGTATGAAACAAGGCCGGGTAGAGACAGATTTACAGGGTCTTGAATACACAGAAGGTGCTGGAGACTTTTAACAAGAGAGTGAAGTGTCAAAATGTAGTGTTTTCACCTGTAAGCCTTTTGCTGGATGGACTGAAAAGTGGGGAAGCGACTAAGAGGTAAGAGAACCTACTGAACTATCCTAATCTACAAATGAGGTATGATCATCTGGACTAGGATGGTGGCAAATGGAAATGGAAAAAAGAAGGTATACGTTTAAAATGAAATGTAGCCCAGTCATACCATGATCAAAAACAACTTTTCTTCAGTGGCTAAAACTAAGGTTAAAATTACAGGCATACCAACAATTCCATTCCTAAGTATTTACCCAAAGAAAGGAAAACGTATCTATACAAAG
Source organism: Sapajus apella (assembly GCF_009761245.1). NCBI lineage: Eukaryota > Metazoa > Chordata > Mammalia > Primates > Cebidae > Sapajus > Sapajus apella. The sequence continues at coordinate 193,115 of NW_022437055.1, forward strand.
AATGACAAGATTGTTCAAAGCAGCTTTACTCATCACAGCCAAATGCCAGAAAACAGCCCAGATGACCATCAAGAGAATGGATAAGCAAAGTGTGACCTATCCATACAATGGAATAGGTATTACGCAATAAAAAGGAAAGAACAACACAGATACATGGGACAACATAGCTTACTCTCTAAAACATTATGCTAAGTGAAGGAAGCCTTGTACATACTGTATGATTCTATTTATGTGAAATTCTAGAACAAAAATTACAAAGATAATCTGTGGAGGGAAATATCAGAACAGTGGTTGCCTCTGAGGAGTGCGTATGGTCACTGGGCACTTTCTGGGGTGACAGTAATGTTCCATATCTTTATAGGAGGGGTTCGAGTTACATAAGTGTATGCATTTGTGAAAATACACTGAATGGTACACTTACGGTTTATATATTTCACTCTATGTAAATACTTTTAAAAAATCATAAACAAAATATGACTCTGGCTAATGACATGCATGTTGAAGTGTTTCTGGGTAAAATGTACTTATATCTGCAACTTTGAAATGCATAATAATACGATAAGTATCCATATGATAGAGGGCCAGGGAAAAGGAAAAATAGGTGAAAAAACAAATATAAGATGTAAATTGTAGAATATATGTGGTGTATATATGGGTGTTCACTGTACAATTATTTCAATATTTTTGTATTTTTTTAATTCTTCAAATTTGTTTTTCTAAAAGTACAGATACAGCTTTAAAAGTTAACAGAATCCTTAAATTGCTGGTATGTGAAATTACTTTGTTTTCAAATTTTAATTTTAATTGAAAGAAATCTCTTTGATCTTAAGACATTCTTCTATTAAATATTTTCAAAATTTCCATGTCTAAGAAACCATATTTTTAACAAAATGAAAATATTTTATAAACATCTAAGTTATGACAGAAAATAGATAATATACCCACATAAAATTAAATAAAATAAAAATGTTTATTCCCATGCAGATATCCCCATACTAAAAATTTTCCCTTTCAATTTCTAATAAAAGCAAAATCAGAATATTTTATAAAACCATTAGATTTTAGGATCCACTGAAATTTATTCTGTATCTAGTGGTCATATTAATTAACACAGCAAAACAAGAATGATTTCATGAAAGCTATGTTTGCTAATTCTAGAAATTACTCAAATACATAGTTGCTAAAATGTTTAGAATTTGAAAAGGCTCAAAAATTGTAAATTCCTATATCTCTTCCTAATATGTTTTGGCTGTGTCCCCACCCATATTTCATCTTGAACTGTAGCTCTGAACTAAACTATATTATTGGTGCAGTTGATTAGAAATCAAGTGGCAACAGGAGACCTAAGGTAAGACCATCTAAGAGCACAGTAACACTGGGGAATACCTCGGGGTGGTTACAGAGCAGGCACTACTGCTCTGGTCACATGAATGCCTTCTCAACATGGAGACTGCATGAGGGCGTCTTAAAGAGGGCTTGTGCAAAGACCTCTGAGAAGGGAGGCGACCTCTGGTCACAGGATCCGGGAGGGTCTTTTCAGATGGGAGCTGGCAAAGACAGAAAAGCCTTGCAGGGCTGAGATCAGGCTCTGCGTAGGTTCTCGGAATATGGAGTAATTTTAGTTGCTCTAAGTCTCCAATGTTCGGCAGATAAAAGCCCCTTGATGCATTGGGAGTGGTCAGACCCGGTGGCTCCTCATCTGCTATACTTCTGAAGTAGCGCACCCTGATAACAATCAGTGATAAACTCAGAGTACTAGTTTAGCATGTCTTAGAAGGATCTCAAGTGCTGTTAAATGCTCAGAGCACTGGTTTAGCTTGCCTTAGAAGGAGCTCAAGTGCCCCTCCCCCCATCTTACCTACCCCTTCACCCTCCCCTTCCATGCCCATAAGATCAATGAGATTATACACATAATAAAAGTGTATGGAGCCCAGAATTCAGGGCCAACGGAGTTCCCACGCTTGCGCTGGTCCCCTGGACCCATGCTGTAAATTCTACTCTTGTGTCTCTGTCTTTATTTCCTTTTCTCAATCCCTCATCACTGCCAGGACTATAGGCACCCATGTATGGGGTTGGGGCTGGTACCCAACACATGGCGGCAGATCTTTCCCATGCTGTTCTCATGATAGTGAATAATTCTCACAAGATCTGATGGTGTTATAAAGGGGAATTCCCCTACACAAGTTCTCTCTTCCCTGCTGCCATGTAGGATGTGACTTGCTCCTCCGTGCCTTCTGCCATGATTGTGAGCCCCCCCCACAAGTCCATGTGGAACTGTGAGTCAATTAAACCTCTTTTCTTTATAAATTACCCAGTCTTGGGTATGTCCTTATCAGCAGCGTGAAAACAAACTAATACACCTCCTATAAAAAAAAAAAACTTATCCTTAATAGTCATCATTTTAATAAGACATACAATTTTTTACCTCATGAGGTTCGTATCAGCATTAAGCTTCCTGGAATGACTTCAAAGTGCTACATAAGAATTAAGCAGACAAATTACAGACCAATAGTACTGAACAGATATCTAGGAGGTATTTCAAGTCCTCATACTCTATGTCTCATTATCATCTCCAGCAACACAATATATAAAAAGTTATCTTTCTAAAGGAAAAATCTCAATTATTATTTGGATTTCTAGTCAGACACTAAGGAATTTGTGATTAAGAACTGTATTCCATGAAGTAGTGAAAAACATTTTTTGGGCCTTGTTTCTTAGGAGTTTAGCAAGCATTGCGTAGAAAATACAGAATACTGAATTAAATGTGACAGCACACAAAATAAAAGCAGTAACCTGAAATCAGCTCACTGTATTTTAGTTATACCACTGCAAAAACAGGTGGCCCCCAATGACAGATTACCGAAACTCACAAAGACGATGGAACGTCCTCCATGTGTCCAATGTGTATATTAGTCCCTAAGGAATTTTTTATTGGGGACAAACGTCAGAATGTTCTACAGCTTTCTTTAGCTTCAAATGTGGCAAAACTCTTGCATTCCAGGTGTTAGACTCAATGGAATGTCCAGATATTCTGGATTTTTTATGCTGCAATTGAAATTTCAATTAAGTCATCCTCTTCCAATATAAAGGTTTTAGTGACCAAGTGACTGCATGCATTAAATAACAACTCCTTTAAGTCGAAAGAGCAATGAAGCCTTTGAATATGCCTAACTTGCGACAAGATCAAAGCTTAGACAGCAGCAGGAATGAGCAAATCATGTACTGCTATCCACCAAGTGGTTAGGGCAAAACAAATGCTTCTCTCACCTTCAAATAAAACAAAACTCTTTAACTCCAGATCTTATTATCAGTAATATTGCTGTCACCTTATGCTGAATATGGGAGTGGGAAGGAGGGAAGCAAAATAGAAAATGAAAATGCAAATAAGCAGGAAGTACAAGGAAACCACTCTTTACCAATTGCTTCAAAACTTGTGAGCACTTCACTAGCCCCACTCCAAATCACAACAGAATAAGCCTTTGAGGACTCAACATAGATAAAATGTCACCATGAACCACAGTGTCCCCAGCTATGGGCATCACCTATCTCCCCTTGGCTAACAATCCTTTAAGCAGTAAAGGTGGAAAGAGTCCCTTTTTGAAAATCTGTGTATACAGAATACCAGGTAACTTCACTAAAGCAGTTTTGTTTTGTTAATTTGAGGATGAACTAGTGTTCCACTCACTTTGTGGCCCTGATGAGTTTTCTGAAGGTATGAGGGGGAAATAAAGCAATGCTAGCCATGCCTTGAGAAGATATGTCTAATGGTTACACAACACATGATCCTTGAAAGGCCTTTTAAGATGATTAACATGCCATGCTGATCTGTCTATTCTCTGAACTCAAACAAAAGAACACCCAATTAAAGAACCCACCTTAGCTTAGGTCCATAGTTCCTAGCAAAGAATGGAAGGGACAAGGTCCAGAAAGAACCAATAACCAATATCTGCCTCGTAAATCCTCAGCTAAGTATGCATAGGGAGGATCAAGGCAAGTCTTAAGACAATACAGAGGCAATCTAGGATGGGGCTTAAGAGAGCACAAGGCTAGGAGTAGCGTAGTAGGGGACTGGTTCTCCTTCCACTACCACCACCGCGGTCCAGGTCACCACCATCTTCTCTCATTTTGATACTTCAACAGCCTCCTGGCTGGTTTCCCTGGATAAACTTGCCATTCTCTGCATCATAGCCAGAGTGATCTTTTAAAAATGTAAATCTGATCATCCTTTACCATTTATAAGTTGTATGACATTGAGCAAATGACTCAGGACAAATGACTCAACCGCTCTATGCCTCAGTTTCCTCATCTGTAAAATAAGGATGTAGTTCCAGGGCTGTTAGGAGGATAATGAGCTAACATTTATAAATAACCTGGAACAATAAGTAACACAAGTAAGGACTAAGTGTCTGCTATTAGTATTATTTTACCGCCTACCTACCCACCCACTTCCCTGCCTTAAAAACATCTCAGTGGGTTTCCTCTACTCTAAAGCTAAAGTTCAACCTCATTAATATGACCTACAAAGCCCTCCATATGATTTGATTCTACCCACTCGCCAGCCTCATCTCAAGTCACCCTCCTCCTCACCAGTCCCTAACAACACTGGCCTTCTCAGAGCTCCCAAAAGGGGCTATTCTCCTTCCCACCTCAAGACCTTTGCATATGAGGTGCCACCTGCCTCAGCTTTTCTCTCCTACACTTTAGACTTAGCTCATTCACATCTCTGGAAACTCAGCTTAAATGACACTTCCTTAGGGAACACTTCCCTGATCTACCAGTCCACATGAGATACCCATGTTATACTCCCTCATCAGCATCCCTTGTAAGCACAGAACCACACAAATACCACCATCATTACGCTGTAGTAGGTAATATCTATCTCCTCTATTAGAACGTTAAGTTCCATGAAGTGAAAGATTTTGTCTTATTCACTGCTTTATCCCCAAGTGCTTGGCCCAGTACCTGGCACAGAGGAATGCTCAATAAATAGGTATTAAACTTCAAAAAAAAAAAAAAAAAAAGTCCTCCTTTTACTCTTTTTCCCTCTCCTCTTGCTTCTTTAGGGGAAGTGAGGAAAAGCAAACACTAAGGTGCAATAGCACCAATTCCATGCCATCTCCCCTCTCCCTATTCATCCCTTTCCTCTATTCTTACACCTCTCCTCCTCCTCCTTCCTTTCTACCACACTTCACAGCTATCCCTTCATTCCTCCATCTTCTGAGTTTCCTCTCTTCTCCATCTCCTTCCAGCTGGCCACCATCCAAAAAGTCACTGTAAGACTTCACCCCTAACCACAAACTGCCTGTAATGAAAGGCACTGTTTATACTGAAACCAGACCCGTGGTCAGAATTTGGTGGGCACTGTAAATTATCATGGGGAATAAAATTTCAGTATCTCCAAAGAAGGAGCATAAAGTTATATCAGAGATGAGTTTTTTTATTGTTGCCACTTGACTACCACTTGGCCCACCTCCCAAATGTCATGCCACACCATTGTAAACACAGTCCTTATTTAGGACTGCAGAAAGAAGCAGGGTTACATCACATGCAGAAAAAGCCCAGAAGGTCTGAGTGGAACAAACAGAGCATCTGAATACTAAGAAGTTACTTGTGAGACCAGGACCCATGGCAACCCTGTTAGCGCCATGATCTTGAACAAGGTCATTTAACCTCTCTGAAGTTCAGTTTCCTCACCTATTAAATGGAGATGATAATAACACCGACTTCATGAGGTTGTTAGGAATCAAATGAACTATGTGCTAAAGCACTTTGTAAATTATAAAATGTTCTATGCAAATATTTGATTTATTACTGAGGTCTAACATTTCAATTAATTATCCTTTCAAGTCTCAGTAATAACAGTTAATTAAAGTAACAGAAAATAATATTCTAAACCTAAAATTACTATAAACCTTAATGAGATATGTATTTACCTCATAATATAACTACTTCATTATTAATTTAAATATTTAATAATTACTGTTAATAATTAATTATTATTAATTTTCCTACTTTTGTTTTGCATTTGAACCTATAACTTACCTGTTTCTTCTGGCATATCACTGTTTTCACTTTCTTTGAAACTAGTTTTATGTCTGATGCGAATGTTCACCCTAGAGATCTACTCTAGTTCCAATACATAAATGAGTTAACTATCTTATATACATGGAGCTTTTCCAGATGCATTCCAACTACTAATTTAAAATCATGGGTCAGTTCTAATTGTGATAAAGGTTTACAAAATGAAATTTAAAACACAGCTATCAATTCATAAAACAGAACATTTCATACAATTAAAATAGTGTTAATATTTTATAATTTTTTTTTTTTTGAGACAGAGTCCCCCTCCGTCGCCCAGGCTAGAGTGCAGTGGTGCGATCTCAACTCACTGCAATCTTCCCCTCCTAGTTTCAAGTGATTCTCCTGCCTCAGCCTCCCAAGTAGCTGGGATTACAGGCACCCACTGCCACACTCAGCTAATTTTTGTATTTTTAGTAGAGACGGGATTTCGTCATGTTGGCCAGGCTGATCTCAAACTCCTGACTGCAAGCGATCTGCCCCCCTTGGCCTCCCAAAGTGCTGGGATTACATGTATAAGCCACTGTGCCTGGCCGATATTTTATAATTTTTTAATATTAGTGATTATTATACCTTTGGTCATCCCTCTCCATTCACTAGGAAGTCAATTTCGACATACAGAAATTACCTGGTATGCTTACTCTCTCAATATGACAGATTTAGTGTGACAAATACTAGATTTCACTCATGAAAACTAGGATTCTATCTATCTATATAAATCAGAATTCCTAATACCAAAAGATCATTTTAAAATTGTATAATTCGGCCGGGCGCGGTGGCTCAAGCCTGTAATCCCAGCACTTTGGGAGGCTGAGGCGGGTGGATCACGAGGTCAAGAGATCAAGACCATCCTGGTCAACATGGTGAAACCCCGTCTCTACTAAAAATACAAAAAAATTAGCTGGGCATGGTGGCGCGTGCCTGTAGTCCCAGCTACTCAGGAGGCTGAGGCAGGAGAATTGCCTGAACCCAGGAGGCGGAGGTTGCGGTGAGCCGAGATCGCACCATTGCACTCCAGCCTGGGTAACAAGAGCGAAACTCCGTCAAAAAAAAAAAAAATTGTATAATTCATTATCATGTTTATCATTATCTTTAACACCTAAGTGACTACAATCTACTAACCACTAGCAAGGCTTTCATCAACCTATAAGCAATAAAGACAGAAATACTATTTCTTGGACCTATTAAGGAAATTATCAAAAATTTCCTATCATACATTAACATTTGTTTCTAACCACATACCTATTGTACTTTCTACATATTATTTAACCATTCAAACACTGGCATTATAAAAATAATATGTTGTTATTACTATTTTGAAATATTGCACAATTCTTCGTTAATCTCATTTAGTGATGACTGTAGTGGTAATTCAGTAGCTTGATGTTTTACAACTAGTTAAACTTCCTCTTTGGTTTTAAAAACATCATTGTTGTGATTTACTGTTACATTCTCTGAAATTAAAATGCAACACCTTCTAGTCTAGATTAGCAGATTAAATTATTTTAAAATCTATTAATCTAAAAAAATTTTAAAAATACCTTATAGCCTATTGTCTTCCGATAATAAAGAATTTCCTTTTCCAGGAGCTCAAATAAGCGTGGTGGGAAAAATTGAAAATCCTGAACATTTGGCTGTTTTGGAGGCCGTGGAGCCTATGAGAGGAAAATGGATTATATATACCTCTTTTCAGTACATGAAGTAAACTTACTTATCTTTTACTATTTCTGTTATATATGAAACAATAAATGCAATGAAATCCATTTATATGGCTGGGCCAAATCAAATACATTTTTGTATTGCTATATTTTAGAGACTATGATTTGGCAATGATATAAGTAAATCTGAACCACAGATCATGTTGCAAGAGAAATCTACTTTAGGACATAAAAACTGGCCTTGTCCAGTTTTACCTTTGGAATCTTTGGCTCGCTGACACGCAAAGCCTCTCTGAAGTAGGCATCCACTGCGTAGTTTGCTTTGCGTTCTCGTTTAGGCGGTTCGATCCATTCCACCATGCCAAGCTATACACGACAAACAACAACAAGGAGTTTAATGACTCCAAACAGTTTTATCAAAATCAAGTACATCAAGGCTGCAGAAACGTAAGTAAGCAAAAGCCATCAGGAAGAATCTAAACTTGCTTTATAAATCACAATTTACCTCCAAAGTTCCAAAATGAAGTGTACACTGCTTAGATGCAAAGACAGTTTTCTTTATTTTTATTTGAAAGTAGGTTTAAAAACTAGTTCTTCCTTGATGATTGAGAAGAATCTGTATAATCTGCTTAGCATTTTTTGTCAAATTAAATAAATAAAAGGTAGCTAATATAGCAGGAAGAGTAACATTGACTGAGGTAACTGTAGTAAGTGTATGAATTAGAAACAGATGAAAGGGGTAAATAATAAATATCACCATGATGAGCATGTTCAAATGAGACCTTCTAGAAATGTAGGTATGGCAGAGTTGGAAAAGTTGGTGGAAACAGAAAGACCTAGACTCTGCCACTTCACTAGTTGTATAACTTTGGGGAAATTATTTTTTTCCATCTTCAAAATGAGAATAATAATACCTACCTTGAGGATTACATATGTTCATATGTGTGAAATCATTAAGTAAACTGCCAAGAGTTAAATGCAAGATATTATTAAACATCCTAAGTAGCTTGAACAATGATTTGGTAGCATTACTAATTTTACACTATCATTGGCTAGAAAATATAATTTAATAGTCAACAGATAAAACTGACACTACAATGTTCTGGAGTTTGAGAAATGGCTTTCTAATTCATATTTTTCTTGATTTCAGTGCTTAACCTAGTGTCTTTATAAAAAAGAGAGCATTAATCTACCATTAGTTATCTCACTCTACTTGATCTAATCTAGGGGCTGAATTCCAACCTTGACATCATATTTTAAGAGGGGATAACAAACCAAGATGACCAGATGTAGATTCTGTAACCATACAGATCTACAAATTCTCACAGTGTCTAGAGACGTAAAGGCTAAAGGCAGACACAATGGTGGTATTCACATCTGTGAAACTCTATCAAATAGAATAGAACACAGTTCTTTGTTGATCTATAAGATTAAAATCAATGTGAAAAGTTAGGAGAAAGTCGATGGCTACTCAATATAATTTAACTGTTAATTAAGTACCTACTGTATTATGTGTAACTCAGTGTCAGAGATATACAGATGAATACAATAATCTCTTTCATCAAGAAACCTGTAACTCAAAAAGTTTTCTGAGAACCAGAGAATATAAGACATCGAAACAAACGACCCTGAGAGGGATAAGATTCCCAACACTACAGTGTTCAGAGGCTGCTTATCTCTTTTAGATGCTAAAGATGAGATTTCTTAATTACAAGAAAGTTAGCATAAATGACCTTCTAGCTCTAAGAGCCTATGAGATATCGACATTATAATGAGATTATTAAGTAAAATGAGAAATTCCCACAGCAGTGAAACAAATTTTACTTTTCTTTCAGATGGATGAATGTGAGGTGACAGTAATGAAAGAGATATTTTATAAATAACCAATATTTTATCTTTCTCAATTGGAATAAAAATAAATTAATAATGGTTTAACATTCTAAAAGTGATGTATTTAGCTATTTAACCTATACTTGTTTGATGGTCTAGGCATTCAAATTTGAAATAAGCATTAAAGGACAATTTATCAACTTTCAAAAACAGAATAGATCATACTGAATTAGTTTATTTTAGATAAGAGTACATTAATGCTAACTTATCTGAGTTTATTTATTCAGGATCACAGGCATCATGACTTAATTTACCAGGTATGGTGGTAAAAGAAATGCAACTGATTCAATAAACCATATATGGAGATCTACCTCAATGTATAATTTCCGTGATTTATAAATAATATTCTTTCAAGTTTTCACTTCTCAAAAGATAATTGGAACCTATTTTAAGAACCTACCTAGAAATACAAAGAGACAGAAATAAAATATAATCTCAGCTCAGAATATTCAGAAAAAAATTCTGATTCTGGACATGACTGTTACTGTCAGACATTTAATTATAAAGGTACAAGTCATCACGGTTATTAAAATTCTCTCTATCTGTGCATCATTACTTTGCTAAAATTAGAAGCACAAGAAAACCAGTTAGAGATAGACAAGTATTTTACTAATTTCTCTCTAAAAATGTGGATAAGAAGCTCCACTGGTATTTAGACTTCATTGTTTAAAATTTTTCCACTTTGTAACACTCCTAATACCCATAAGCCTGTAGGAATAGTTGTAAAATTAATAAAATTTATATCACATAATGAGATCTCAAAAGCATATTAGAAAGGCAATTTCCACCCTGTGCAGATAGGCCATCACCTCCATCTCAGCAGGATAAAATATGAGCAGTCTAAGTGAAGATTAGAGATAAGACAACCTGAAAAATACAAGAAACTAAAAGCTATCAGAAGCAATAAAAGAAACAAAGCATTATCAGCATACTAGCTACAATGCAAACCACAATGGCTCACCTCTCATTTTTCAGTAAAATAAGTACCTAAGAATGAGCTTTTCTATTTTAAGAAAATTCATTTCTGTCAGTGCAAAAATATAACAGCTTTATGGAACAATTTGAACAACAAAATAAAGATAGAACTAGATTATAACTCAAAACATCCATGAGTACATAGTGATAATAAATAAATAACTGAAGATACAAATAAATTGGGGAAAAGGGGTAGATCTTCCATGCAGAAAAATATCAATTAATAAATATATATAGGTAGAATGAAGAAAATACAAAATTACCATTAGGCAAACACCACAATAATAACTATTGCAGACAAGCTCCACCAGTACATGCTAAGATCAGTGAGTGAAAGTTTGAGAAAAACGTCCCCCAAGGTATTTATCAATTACAGAGGGAAAAATGGCAGGGGATATATTGGAAGGCCTGGGTTCCCAGGCAGAAGCCTGCCACAGGGGTTCTGTCCCCGTGGAGTGACTCTACTAAGGCAATGCTGAGTGGAAATATGAGGTTGGAACTCCTACAGAAAGTCTCCAACAAAAGCACTGCCTAGTGGAGGTGTGGAATTGGGGGTGTTGCAGGGACCCTAGAATTACAGAGCCACCATCATCGAGCATCTCCTATCTGGAAAAGCTGCAGGCACCAGACTCCCAATTCATGAAAGCAGCCACATGGGCTATGCCCAGCAAAGCCCTGGAGGCAGGAGCCCATCTCTCACAGTAGTGTACCCAGGATATGGGACACAGAGTCAAGGGAGATAATTTTGGAGCTTTAAGATCTGATGTCTACTATGCTGGGTTTTGGACTTGGATTACCCCTCTCATTTGGCTGATTTCTCCCTTTCAGAATGGAAATGTCTACCCAATGCCTATACAACCATTGTATCTTAGAAATATATATCTTGTTTTTGGTTTTATAGGCTCACAGGTGTAAGGAACTTATCTTGAGTCTCAGATGAGACTTTGGACTTTTGAGTTGATGGTAGAACAAGCTAAGACTTTTGAGGACCATTGGGAGGGAATGATTGTAATTTGCAATGTGAGAAGGACATGAGATTTGAGAAGCCAGACGCAGAATGCTATAGTTTGGATATGTTTGTCCCCCAAATCTTACGTGGAAATTTGATCCCCAATGTTGGAGCTGGGGCCCAATAGAAAGTGTTGGATCATGGGGGCAGATCCCTCATGAAGCACTTGGTGTAGTCCTCCAGATAATGAGCGAGTTCTCTCACTCTGTTAGTTCCTGACAAAGAAGCCTAGCATTTCCCTTCTCTCTCTGGCACTGTCTCTCTCTCTCTCTCTCTCTGTGTGTGTGTCTCCCGTGTGATCTCTGCACACGCTGGCTCTCCTTTGCCTTCTGCCATCAGTGGAAGCAGGCTGAGGCCCTCAGCAGAAGCAGATGCTGATGCCATGTTTCTCTTATAGCCTGTAGAACCGTGAGCCAAATAAACCTCTTTTCTTTATAAACTACCAAGTCTCAGGTATCCCTTTACAGCAACACAAATGTGCTAAGACAGTAGGCATATCGATTACCCCAACTTGATCATTACACATTGTATATATGTAACAAAATATCACTCTGTATCCCACACATATGTACAATTAATATGTGTCAACTAAAAGGAAAAAAATAATAAAGTCTATTTAAAAAATGCAATGTGGGATACTAGATTAGATCCCCTGGAATCTAACACCAGTTAATTAATTAACCAATGTCCTTTTCCTGGAACAGGAAGGGACATTAGGAGAAAAATTGATGTTAATTTTCTAGTTGTGATTATACTAACATGTAAACTGTTAACATTAGGGGAAGCTGAGTGAAGGATATAAGTTAACACTGTACTATTTTAACTCTGTACTATTTTTACAACTATTCTGTAAGTCTAAGGTAATGTAAAAATAAAAAGTTTTAAAATTCCAGCCTTAATTTCAGTTTAAAAAACAAAATTAATAAACCCCCATTTCTTCAACAGACCACATGTAACCAAATCCTTCTGCCTTTAACTAGATGTTACTAATATTATTATTCATATAGTTAACATTAAGTGCCAGGCATTATTCTAATAACTTTATAAGTATTAACTCATTTATTTCATCATCAGAATCCCTCTATGATGTAACTATCATAACCTCCATTTGATAAGTGAGAAAACTGAGAATACCCAGAGTCACTTAGTGACAAGAGTTGAGATTTCGACTCCAGAATTCATGAAGTCAATCCTACATTGCTTCTCAATAACAAATGTAGTACTACCAGTAGCAGTGGTAGTAGCAGCAGCAGCAAAAATAATGATGATGATGATGACGATAAACCAGTAAAATACATGAAAGGCATACCCTGCATGAGATCTTTAGACCTATATCAAATTTCACTCTATAGCAGGGTATTATAATAGATAAGTGCCAGTGTTAACTTATAATTCTTATGGGGAGAAATGCTCATTTGAGGGCCTAATGGTTGAGGGTAAAAAGTTACCTTCTGTTTTTCTCTATAATCTTCTCCTTCAAACTTGTATAAACTTTGTTCAATGTCCATTCTAAAATTTCTTAGAGAAGACTCTCCCATTTTTTGCAGGCGCTCATTCATCTCTGCAGTCTAAAAATGAATACATTGAAATGAGAAAATTATCACTGAATTACTTGTAAGAGTCTATGGATTCTCTACCTTTTTAATAGTCAGGTTTTGACATGAAATACACAGCCTCCTAATTTACAAGGCATGAATGCAATGCTAACATCAAAGTTGAAGTGTAAATTTTACTTGCCCAAGTATTTCAAATATTTAAATGGTGCTTCCCAGGAACTCTCACTTAGGCTTTCTTTAAAATCTTTCATCAGTGCAGTTGTAGCCACATTATAATTTCTCTTGCATAATTTAAACGGGACAAATAGTTAATGCTAAGACAAAGGCAAAGTTGGACTAAAACAACACATTGCATACTGATATGAAACATATTAACACAAGATTATTCAAAACGCAGGTTATTACCTGAAGTACAAAAATCTTCTGAAAAGCAAATTCAACCAGTTTACAAGATATGTAATTAACATGGTAAAATACACTATGGAGATGAAATCAGCAAAATCCACACTGTGATTAACTCAAAAGGCAAACAACCTAGTTTCTTCACCAAATAAATTACAAGGAATACAATGCATGTCGGGAGCGGGATTCCTATAGAGTTTAAAAGACAGAGATGAAATCTCAATCAATAGCAATTTGTATTCTGACTTGCATTCTTATTTAAAAACAAAAACAAAACTTTTTCAGTATAAATATTTATGAAACAATTGGAAATTTGAATACTAACTGGATATTTGGTATTATTAAAGAATTATTCGGGTTTTCAGGTGAGACAATGTTATACTGATTACCTTTAAAAGAGTCCATCTATTTAACAAATACAAAGTACTATTTACAGCTGAAATATGTCTGAGATTTGCTTCAAAATCATCCAAGAAGGGGAAAAAAGAGCTGGGGATATAAACAGGGCAGGACTAGTTGATGGTTGTTAGAAACTTGGGGGCTCATTATACTATTCTGTCTCCTTTCACTTATGTTTAAAATTATCCACAATTTGTGGAGGGTGGAAGGTGAACTAAACACGAAATTACAATATTCTGAAACAATTTATTATGCTTTAACAAATAGTGATTTAGTATTTCATGAAATGTTTCATAAAAGATTTTCAATTAACCAATGTATCAGTAGATGACTTCTAATCCAGTACAAAAAAAAAGATTATAAAATTATAGTCCGGGTCAAGCATGGTAGCTCATGCCTATAATCTCAGTGCTTTGGGAGGCAGATTTGGGAGGTTCACTTGAGGCCAGAGGTGCAAGATCAGGAACAGCAACACATCAAGGCTCTGCCTCTACAAAAAAAAAGTTAATTAGATGTGTATGTTGGTTACACGCCTGTGGTCCCAGCTAATCAGGAGGCTGAGGTGGGAGATCACTTGAGCCCAAGAGGTGGATGCTACAGTGAGTTATGATTGCACCACTGCACTCCAGCCTGGGTGACAGAGCAAAACCGTCTCTAAAAAAAAAAATGCAGTCCTTATACATGTGATTAAACACAAAATTTACTTAGCTTTTAGATATAGTATTTTCAATAAAGCATTAGGTATAAGATCACTCCGTTTTAAACTCTGGTTCTTACTCTTTCTCACCAAAAACAAAATTTTTAAGCCCTAATCTACCGCGGAAAATAGATCTACAAGTTGTTGGAAAGAATATGAGTTATCTGAAACATATAGATACACATGTACATGCAAATACAAGTTTGCTGAAGTATGTTGATTTTAAAGCAATCCATCATGAAGATAAAATGCTATTTTAACTAACCTTCTTTTCCCCTCTTTCCAGAATAGTTGTAATGTCTTCATCTGTCAACTCACTCTCTTTAGAAGCAAAAACGTGGGTGGCTCCATGCCGTATCATTTGCAACATTTCCTCTTTGGCCAGCTTGTTAGACTGTTGGTCAATGAGTCTTCCTAATGATAAAAATTAAAATTGTATATGCTCAATCAATTATATTCCAAAGAAGGCATAACCATTTTAATCAGACATTACCATGTTTAGCCATACATAAAGCTTTAAAAGAATAAAAAGTTATTGAACATTAAGGTTATTTGTTTAATGAACAACCCTACAAGTTTTTCTTCTACCATACTATCTATTTCAATGTGAATTTCCTTCTGTAAAACTCAGTTAAATCCAGAAGGAAACTGTTTTTCATGTTCAAACTTTGTTTTCAGATCAAACTTCTCTATATGAAAAGGCACCCTCTAATATATGTTTTCAAAAAATTTAAAGTAGCCATTTTATCTGCTAAATAACATCAGGTACTTCAAAAAGTATGCTACTGACATTCAAGAATAAGCTACTGATGTTCAAGTACTCCGTATATTGAATGCCAGGGTTTCAATTCAGAATATTTCAGTTAGCACTTTTTTATGAGGTGGAGTCTTGCTCTGTCACCCTGGCTGGAATGCAGTGGCACGATCTCAGCTCACTATAACCTCCCAGGTTCAAGCAATTCTCCTGTCTCAGCCTCCCAAGTAGCTGGCACTACTGGCACGTGCCAACACGCCCAGCAAATTTTTTGTATTTTTAGTACAGAAGGAATTTTACCATGTTGGCCAGACATCTCAAACTCCTGACCTCAGGTGATCCACCCATCTCGGCCTCCCAAAGTGCTGGGATTACAGGCGTGAGCCACCGCTCCTGGCCTCAATTAGCATTTTTAAATTCTTTCCTTTTACTTTTAGGTGATACATAACAATTGTACAGACTCATGGGATACACAATGATGTTTCCATTTTTCCTCTAAGTTTTCAAATTTTGGACAACTTTTATTAAAAGTAATCTCCTTTGAATGTGCTGAATGCATATGTTTTAGAAAAACCACCTAATTAGATTTCTATGTATAAATACCTTGTTGTATAACAATTGAATCAAGTCTCAGTTTTATCTCCGCTCTTTCTACAATCCTCTCTTCAACAGTGTTGTCAGTGATGAGACGGAATACACGTACTGGCTTCTTCTGACCAATACGATGTGCTCGATCCTAGTAGAAAGAGTCCTAATATAAGATATTCGATATTCTGTATATAATTTATAGAGTATAGCCATCATATTCCATAAAATTCTAAAACTAAAATTAGTTCATCTCTAGATCTGACACTCTGGAAAAGGGCATGATGAATATTGAGAATGTCTAAAGACCACTGGGAACAAAGAAGTCTGTAACTATTACATTGTACCATTAATGGGAAACTTCCAGGACAAAGGGCAAAGCACCTGTAAGATGAAGAAAAGAGGGAGCTGAAAGTTTCTGGGTTGAGTTACTAAGTAACTTTAAGTCACTAAACATAAACATCTTCCAAACTAGCAAGGAATTTTATTAAGTAGTTAGTAAGAGTTGCTATGGTGGCAAAAGTCTGCTTTATCTCATCATCAGGCACTTCTTTCTGCTTACGGAGGGATATGTAGTAAAGAGTTATAAAAATTAATAAGATATTAATATCCTTACTATACAGTAGTCTAGAATTGGTCCTATGGTTTATAGTTGGTACAGGCGACAGGAAGCAAACTTCTAGTGGTATCAAACCATCTAGGGAGAGTATTTTTAAAACACAGAAGCTGCTAGAGCAAACAGGTAAAGAGAGGAAGGTAGTAGAGAAAAAATGTTTTAAGTTTTAAACAGGCCTGTATTAAATATAAAAACACTAGAACCTAGTAACAAAGTTTCAACAGAGCACATTAAAACACAATGTAATACTCTACACATATTTACACTAAACCTGAACCAACAAATCCTGAAAGACTGGATGTGCACCAAGACTTCTAAGGAAATGAAGTGCTATCACTATTAGATTTTCCAGTTCAGTAACACTGTAACTTACTGGGGCTTACTCCTAGTTAGTCATATCAAACAGGCAGTTGAATACCATGGTAATGTAATGATAATTACACCAAAGCATATTGATTTTGGAATGTCCCAGTGGTCAATCCTTTTCAATTATCTATTATAAAAGGAAAGCCTTCTAAGTTATATCTCATTGGCATATGACTTTTCATTGCTCCCAAAAAGACAATTATCCCATACCTATGTATTCAAAATCCTAAGAAGTTATTTTGTACCCTTTTATTTCTAAATTATATTTCTTTATCTGAAAATGTAAGTCACATTGAGAGAAGTTGTAGCTTTAGTTCAATCAACGACACCAAAATATCAAAGGAGTTACCTGTAGTGTTTTGATGAAAGGTCAGAAAAGAGCACCCTAAAAAAAATTTTTTTTCAGTGTAGAATAGCTTTTGGATAGTGTCCTTATTAAGTATCAAGTGTTTTCCTGGAATATATTCCTTTCTTACCTTTTTACCTTCTCTCCCAAATTGCTTTATTATGAAAGTTAAAATCTTACCTCTCCCAATTTCGGTACAAAGGATTTTAATATATTTAGTTGTTACGCAGAATAATAACAACAGACTGTTTTTTAATCCCTTTCATCAAAACAAATTTATGTGTCCTCTTCAATCTTTGGAATGGGAAAAAAATTTCTATTTCATGATAAAAACCAAAATCAACACATAAATGCTATAGTTGGATCTGGGGTGTGTTTGTTGTAGGCTTCCATTTCGTTTGTTTTTGCAATTAGCACAGCAACTGTGTGCTCTAGGATAATCGACTGTAACTTCTACAAAGTCTCTCAAAAATTGTTAACTGTTTTATCATGAATGACCTTGATGCTGTATAAATAGCAATAGTATTCAGAGCTATGATAAATTTCTGACACCATTAAAGATTACTAACCATAGCTTGTAGATCAACCTGTGGGTTCCAGTCTGAATCATAGAGTATAACTACATCAGCACTTGCCAGGTTAATTCCGAGACCTCCAGCCCTGGTACTTAGCATAAAGATGAATTTGCTACTATTGGGAGCATTAAATGCCTCTATTGCTTCCTTAATTTTTAATTGATAAAAGGATAGAAGAAAAAGAGAAAAATAAAATTAGACTATCAGGGTCCTTAAGAAACAAAAACATTTAAAATACATATAGAAAATCTTCACACACTTTCTAATATTCTTTATAAATATACTTTATAATATTCTTCCATCTTCAAAAATATTTAAGTATCTATACATACACTGTACTATGTGAATTTATGTAGAAAGTATATTATGTTAATGAAGTTCCTAATCTTTAAAAGCTTACATCAATAGAGACAAACTTAGAATAATTACATAGTCAAATTTAACTAAGCAAGTAGTAATTCATTTACATTATTTAAAAACAGTGAAAACGTTTTAATTGAGGGAGAGCTGAAATATATCTGGGGGGTGAATTATCAGAAATCTCAACTTCATTCCCATTAGCTTATGAATGATTAGTTTAGAAGATCAACCAACAGAGAAAATGATTTAGAAATGGGAATGAGAGCAACAGATAAAGAGGAAGGTAAGAAGATTTTTATCAGTATGGTAACAAGGAACAAGTCAGTAAGTTATAAAGAAAATCAGGAAGACAATCCAGGGATATTTAGTAAAGAATCTTAAAATTAATATTCTTACTATATAAAGATTTCATACAAATTAATTAGAAAACAAATTCCAGTAGAAAAATGAGCAGGAAAAAAAAACCCAGACAATTCAAAGAACAAATACAAATGGTTAGAAAACAATAATAATGTTCATTCTCACTAGTAATCAAATAAACACAAACTAAAACAACAACATAACATTTTTGAAGATTAAAAAATGATAATACTCAATGTTGACGAGGGGGCGGTGAGACGGGCACTCTCATACATTGCTGCTGGGAGTATAAATGGGTACAACCTTTCTGGAAAGCAATTTGGCAATATGCATCAAGAGCCTTAAAAATGTTCATACCCTTTGACCCCGAAATTCCACTTCTAGGAATTTATCCTATGGAAATAATCAGAGATGTGCACAAAGATTTATGTATAAAAACTTTCACTATCGCATTATCTATAATAGTGAAAAACTGGAAACAACCTAATCAATCAACAATAGGGGGATGAATTGTTTCTAGTACCTCCATAAAATAAAATATTAGCCTAAAATTATTTTTACAGTGATTTTTTATGGACATTAAAAAGTACAATATTATACTGAGCAAAATGTATCAGGATACTAGACTTTATATATAGTATAAGAACTATGATACCAATTACTTGTACGTATTACATATACCTAAAAAGATTGGCCAGAAATACTTGTATTTATTTTCAAAACTTCCTTCAGCAGTCACATATTACTTGCATATTCACAAAGTATGGGCAATCTTTTTTAAACTAAATGGGTGGCATGGTCAAAGTTTTAGGCAGAGAAGGTGACTCGCACCATCACAGTCAGCAGAGCAGGTAAAGGGGGCAGTACAGAAAGCAGCATGGTGTAGTGAGAGGCACCTTGGTGTAGAGGAAATAGCAAAAACTTGGGCATGAATCACGACTTCATCATTGATTACATCTGTGATTCTGGGCAAGTATTTAATCTCTCTGAGACACAGTTTCAAACGGAGAAAATTATACCAATACTTTACCAGGCTGCTGGGAGAATTCAATTGGAACTTTAAGTTGCCTAGCTTATAGTAGTTGCTTGACAAATGTTAGTTCCTTTCCCTACAAAAGTGAGGAGGCCAATTAAGCAGAGGTTACAGGAACTGAGTCAGACGATGACCAGTGGCTTTGTTAGCTGAATTTTGCTGTAGTAACGGAGAAAGGGAAAATCTGAGAGCTGTTGAGAAAGAATTACTTATTCACAGCTGGCACACAGTAAGTAAGGAATCAAACGTGGTCTTCTCCTTCTCATTGGGAAAATTGATGAAATGACGGTGTGGACAACATAATGGGAATGCAGGGCATTTCCAAGAAAAAATGAACAGCTCTGACTTTGCTATATTTAAAGTCGATACATGAAATTCAGAGTCTCTGAGGGGTAACGTTGTTTAGAATTTTTTAAAACCAGAACAATTTTGGACATAAACAGATGAACAGTAGAGAGCTCAGTCAGAAATGCAAATTTGCTATCTCAGGTCAGAAAGCACATACTATAATGCCATGATATTCTCTTCATTCTAGGAAGAAGGATAATCCTGAATGGTACCATAGGGCCTATGTTTAGTGTGGATTCAGAGAAACCAAGCCTCAGAAATAAGTCAGCAAAAGCTCAGTTTGAGTTGCCGTATCAGAGAGTAAAAAAACTATAGGGCAGGGAATAGTGTAAGCTTTGAAATGTCCTCATATGTATAAATGTTATTGCAACTGTTTCGCTATAGAGGTAGCAGTAAAACCTTTAATATGAAAAGGGTCTGGGTGCTTGCTGTGAACACTATGCTATGCTAGAACCAGGCTTCGACAAGGAAGCACACAAGGAATGGAGTGCCCATTGCAGCTATGGAAGGAATAGGATGCGGGCTAAGAGAGAGTCCCTGTGGCCTGAGATGGGGCCCTAAAGGTGTAAGGGAGAAAGCCCTGTGTGTAATTTCACGACATGTGGTACGTACTGCAATATGCCATTTACCACTGTGCTCATACCTATTATATCCACTTATCCTCACAACAACACTGTCAGAGAAAGAAGCCTAGGTATTATCCTTATAATAGAACTAAAGATACTGAGGCTCAGAGAATTAAATGGCTTGCACACACTGCAAAGTGGTGGAGTTGGTGCCAAAACTCAGGTCTTCTGAAACCAAGTTCCGTGCATTTTCCACTATACCATAAAATCATGATCTTTACCCAAAGCATGAGTACAGCAGGTCCTCGAGTAACGTCGTTTCATTATAAAACTGATGAGAAAAAAAAAATCAATTCCTAGCCAGGGCCACAGTCCATATGGGTTTTGCATGAGCTCCCCATGTCAGTTTGAGTTTTCCCCCGTGTCTTCCCACAGCCCAAAGCTGTGCACAAAACGCAAACTGGAACGTCTACACAATTCCAGTATGAGTGTGGTGTGTGTGAGCGTGCCCTGTGATGGAATGGCATTCTGTCCAGGGCTAGTTCCTGCCTGGGGTCCTGAGCTGCCAGGAGAGGCTCCAACCACTGTAATCCTGAACTGGAATAAGAAGGTAAATAATTTTCTTACTTGCATTTATTAATCTTTCTTAAATGTATGTATGGCTCACCTTTATTTCCATGTTTAATATTATAAGTGTTTTCATCTTTATTTGTAAGTTTGGTAATGTCTTTGTGACCAGAAATATGTCATAGGAACTGGGGTCTTGTCTTGTCACACAGTTTGAAATGCAGTGGCACAATCACAGCTCACTGCAGCCTCAAACTCCTGGGCTCAAGCAATCCTCCTGTCTCGGCCTCCCAAGTAGCAGGGACTATAGATGCATGCCACCATGCCTGGCTAATACTTTTTTAAAATTTTTTCTTTCTTCTTCCCAATCCCAAATGTTGGGATTATAGGCATAAACCAACACACCTGGCCAGAACTTAAATCTTGTTTATATCAATTAGCCTAAGATCATACATTGTTTTGCTTGAAGTTGCCGTTTCTAAGAACCTATCAACGACATTAAGTGAGGACTTACTGTACAGACTTAAAACAAAAGCCAAAGACAGAGCTCTGAAGGATCACAGAAAACAGAAGATAAATTAGCAAAGCCTTCCAAGAAAAAGTGCTTTAAAAAGGGTATTAAATGCATTCGACCCATGACATTTGTGAAGGATAATCTAAAGACCTATAAGAATTTCCATGTTTGAGAAAGATACTGCGTACTAAATAAGCTTACTCGCTAAGTGACCCATTCCTACATGCCAACCTTTTAGTGTTCCAAGGTCTAAATTCATGATAAATACCTAGACCTATGCTGTCACATTTAGTTTTTACAAGAGCTCTATAAGAACCAAGATTATTCCCTTTACAAATGGCTATGCTTCATGAGTCTTTAGGGTTGCTTATAAACGGGCAAAATTTCAACCATTAAACTCCACAAATGGCCAAGGTCTGCTATAGCTGGCAAATCAGGAAAAGAAAATGACATAAAATTGGAGATCAGAGAGTAAGGTGAGAAACTGTTAGTAATTTAAAAAGTCAGAGATAGGCATGGTTAGAGAAGATAAGAATGGAGGATGGGATGGTGTAGTGTCCTTTAGATAAGAGATGACGTCTTTGAAGACCTTGAAAAAGATGATTTGTAAAGAGTCAGTGGAATGGAAGCCAAATTGAAGACTGACGCGAGAAAAGAGATGTTAATGAGAAAGTCAATGTACCCACCTAAAGAAAAGGCAAAAGTTCAAAACTACCTAATGTTGATAAACATTGCTTAATTGAACTCTGATTTCTGAAGTCTATTTTCTCTTCCTCACCTCTCTTTCTTCATGAGGGGTTTGTCCATCCAGTCGACAATACTCATAACCACGCCACATGCAATAATCTTCCAAAATGTCCAGCAAGCGAGTCATCTGGCTGAAAATGAGAACCCTTGAACCTAAAACATTTTGCCAAGAAAATGTGAGTTATACAACTTATGTGAAACTAACTTAAAAGCTGCAAAAATGAACATTATATGCAAGATAAATGTAGAGCACATGAATACTTCACTAAACACACACACACACACACACACACACACACACACACACACCCCCTTCAAGAGATGCTATGTATACAATCATGCATTCGTTGAGTTGGCCATTTTTTAAGGTCTTCAAACTCCTCCAGACATATTGCTATGACTTGAAAGAAATTGCCTTTACTTTTTCTTAAGGAGGAATGATGGGTCCACAGACTCTCTCACTGGACTACAGCAATAGGGTCCCAACGAGCCTCCTGTTCCTAGTCTCTCACCCTTAATAGACCCCATACTGCTTCCAAGGTTCTCTTCCGAACATGTAGGAGTGACATACTCTGACTGTCACTCCTCACAGCCAGTTATTCTCTGACCCTCCCTCTGCCTTCAAAATAAAAGTCCTAACTCCTTAAAGCATGGTTTAAAATACCTTTCATAATTTGGCTCCAGCCATCTTTCCAGATTCATCAACTGCCATTCTACCCCAAGTACCATATGCTCTATTCTTTGTTTCACACTTGTTTCACTACCCTGGAAAACCCTTCCCCTTCTTCCCCATGGTTCAGTCCTATGCCTTCTCCAGTGCTCACCTCAAAGGTCACCTCCGTGAAGACTTTCTCAACTCCCAGATTCTCAACATATCATAGCACTTACCACAATGAATTACAACTAGTCCTCCTCACTACACTGTGAGCTTATCCAAGGCAAAGACTGTTGTCTTATTCATCTTTGTACACCCAGCCCATAGGACAATTCCTGGCAAATAGTAAGTACTCAACAATGTCTGCTGAATAAATGAATGAATGAATATGGAAAATTTTATTGATATACAAGTTATTAATATAAATTTATTCCATGCTAATTTAAAAATGTATTACTTACCCTGTTCTTTGAGTTTGGCCAATAGTTTATCCAGAACTACCATTTTACCACTGTTGCTGACAATATGTTCATCAGTGGTGTAAGGTGGACCAGGTTCGGCACCATCAAACAGATACGGATGATTACAACACTTTCGAAGCTGCATCAGAATGTTTAAGAGTCGCATCTTGTCCATCTTGCCAGAAGAGTTTAAAACATCAATATCTTTCATCAGGATTTTTGTATACCTAAAAGTTTAAACTATAATTAATCATCAATTATTAGAAAGTTAATGTCATAAAAAAAAAGTTCCTTTGGCCATCAGATTAGATTCCTGTTTAAAGATAAACAAGATCTGATTTGAGACTAAATCTGATGGGCAAAATCAACAAAGAAATGAAAATTTGAACATTTGAACTTGCATGTTGCTAATAAACCTGTTTCCTCCTGCTTTATCCACGACCAGAAATTGTCATCAGTTGATAATTATTTAGAGAATGATACCTGCTAATTACGCAATAACTATAACACCTCACTGAAAGTTGACATCCACCATTTACTTGTTTGAATGAATAACAATTTCAATTGTTTATACCTGTCTTCACAGGTCATTATTTTCTGATCCTATAAACATTTTTCATTCTCTTTTCTAGAGCTCCACCCCCACAAACAGAGACTTATGTATATATAGATGCCAGATCAATAATATGTAACTATAATAGTGATCAACTTTTACTGAGTGCAAGTGCCAAGTATCATGTCAAGGGCTTTATATGAATTATGCCACTAAATCTTCATAACAACTCTGAATATTTACTAGTATCATCCCCATTTTACAGGTGAAAATTAAGGCAGCTAAGAGATGTTAAACAACTTACTCAGGGTCACCAAAGGGAAAAAACCAAGCTCTGATCTTATATCTGAGTCCAAAGAATATACTCTTAATCTCTACCCTATACTGGCTTGTGTAGTAAAGAAATCATATATTTTATGCATGATCTAATTTTATTTATATACATAACATTTTGCTCCTATTAGCAGCACTATCGCATTATTAATAGTTCTGATTTATGATTCCTTGTAACTTCTCTTGTCAATTTCCTGCTTTAATTGCATTTATCTAACCATTCCAGATGCTATTTTTGTAATATCCACATTGACATATATTTTCATCATCACTATTATTTTGGTTATAACTATTTTCACCAAAGGAAAAAGCAATAATGCTTTTTTTTTTTTTTTTGAAACAAGGTCTCAGTCTGTCATCTACCCTGGAGTGCAGTGGCACAAACATGGCTCACTGCAGCCTTGACCTCCTAGGCTACAGTAAACCTCCTGCCTCAGCCTCCCATGTAGCTAGAAACACAGGTGTGTGCCACAATGCTCAGCTAATTTTTTTTAATTTTTTTGTAGAGATGGGGTCTCACTTTGTTGCCCAGGCTACTCTTGAACTCCTGGGCTCAAGTGATCCTCCTGTCTCAGCCTCCCAAAGTACTGGGATTACGGATGTGAGCCACTGCACCTGGCCAAAGAATGCTTTTAAAGAATGCTTTTCAACTAACAAGTATCCCACTGACATTATCCCCTTTAATCCTAACATCATCCTCATAAGTTAAATATGATTATCCCCATTTTACAGGATGGAAACTTAGGTTATATAACTTGCCCAAGATAACTAGCTATTAAGTGATAATGCATGAAATTCAAACACAGATCTACAGACTCCAAAACCTATACTCTTTTTGAAAGGCTAAATAAAATGCCTATACATTTTCTCTGAGAATACTTGAACTCCTTAACTTACCATTTAAATATAAAATGTAATTTTTGAACTAACGGCATAACTGAACAACTATACAGCTAATTTTTAGTAAATTCTTACACACAAATAAGTTTTAATGGAAATAAAATAGCTCACCATTCTCGTTGCATCTTACTCAGTCCCAAGTAAATCTTTATTTCCTTTTTAGGTGGCAGACTCTTCTCTACATCAGTTTTTATACGACGCAACAAAAATGGTTTTAAAACCTAAAAGGTGATTATTTTTATAAAAGCTTATTATGAAACATTTGAAACATTTAATATGATTAATGGTTTTCATTAACAACATTAATGTGAAATTTACTTCCCACTGCATAGTCTGGCAAACACTACCAACACCAGTTGCCAACCTTCTTGGTCAGGAACCACCAAGTAAGAGTCCATTACAAAATCAGAATAGGGGACCTGAAGTAGGCATTCGTGACTTCATAGTACAAAATGCATGAAAAATTAGGACAACAAGACTACTGGTTACTGAATAAGTACTAAAGACCCCTTTTTTAAGAAGCTGCTGTAATACAATATTTATTTATTTATTTATTTTTATTTTTTTTTATTTTTATTTTTTTTTTTTTTGAGATGGAGTCTTGCCCTGTCGCCTAGGCTGGAGTGCAATGGTGCAATCTCGGCTCACTGCAACCTCCACCTCCTAGGATCTAGTGATTCTCCTTCCTCAGCCTCCTGAGTAGCTGAGATTACAGGCGCACGCCACCACGCTTGGCTAATTTTGTATTTTTAGTAGAGACGGGGTTTCACCATGTTGGCCAGGCTGGTCTCGAACTCCTGATCTCGTGATCCACCGACCTCGGCCTCCCAAAGTGCTGGGATTACAGGCGTGAGCCACTGCACCCGGCCCACAACAAGATTTTAAAACCTGAGAGGAAATCTGAAGTCAGAGTATGGATCAGGGAGGCTTCAAAATGAAATACAAATGCAGGTCATTTCAAAGTACCATTATGTGCCACTTAATGACGGGGATATGTTCTAAGAAATGTGTTGTTGGCCGGGCGCGGTGGCTCAAGCCTGTAATCCCAGCACTTTGGGAGACCGAGGCGGGTGGATCACAAGGTCAAGAGATCGAGACCATCCTGGTCAACATAGTGAAACCCCATCTCTACTAAAAATACAAAAAATTAGCTGGGCATGGTGGCACGTGCCTGTAATCCCAGCTACTCAGGAGGCTGAGGCAGGAGAATTGCCTGAACCCGGGAGGCGGAGGTTGCGGTGAGCCGAGGTCGCGCCATTGCACTCCAGCCTGGGTTACAAGAGCGAAACTCCCTCCCAAAGGAAAAAAAAAAAAAAAAAAAAAGAAATGTGTTGTTAAAGTGATTTCATCATTGTGCTAAGATCATAGAGTGTTCTTACACATACCTATATGGTATATGTATTTATTTGTTTTATCACATAGAAAACCAAGTGTCCCAGCAGCATTACTCACTATCAATCATTTCCCCTACTTCATCTGCAATGCCAGTATCAAATGCCATATAGCAGGTCTCTATATATGTTCCATTATAATCTGATGGGACCACCATCGTCTATGTGGTCCACTGTTGACCATAACGTTGTTATGCCAGTGCATGACTGTAGTTAAATATATAAATGAGGAGAAAATATTCAATGTGAAGGAAAATATAAATGATTGGGGAAAAAAAAGATAAAACAATCAGTATAAACCTGTAAGACAGATTCTATCACAAGAAAATAATAGTATACAACATATAGAGTACCTACCTACAATGTGCCAGACACTATACTACGAACTTTACATGTATTATTTAATCCTTACAATAAATCTGAAGGAAATGTTTTCATTTCTATTTTAGTAAGGTCATCAAAGGAACTTTACTAGCAAGTGTTAGATGTGGAATTCAAACCCAGATCAGGATAATTCTAAAATCAGCTCAGTCCTGACTAGCTGTTGTGAGCCTGGCAAAAAAATTTTCCAAGCCTATTTTCTCATCGGTTCATCCAAAAAATATATATATGTGTATATGCCAAACTTTTTTTTTGGAGACAGAGTCTCACTCTGTCACCCAGGCTGGAGTGCAGTGGCACGATCTCAGCTCACTGCAACCTCCGCCTCCTGGGTTCAAGTTATTCCCCTGCCTCAGCCTCCCGAGTAGCTGGGACTGCAGGCACACGCCACCACACCCAGCTAATTTTTCGTATTTTAGTAGAGACGGGGTTTCACCATGTTGCCCAGGCTGGTCTCAAACTCCTGAGCTCAGGCAATCCACCCGCCTCAGCCTCCCAAAGTGCTAGGATTACAGGTATGAGTCACCATGCCCGACCCACCGAACATTTTTAAATGGGGATAATGATACCTATTTCTAAGTCTGCTGTGGAAATATGTGGTAGTACATATGTAGAACTTAAACATACAGCAGACACTCAATAAACTGTAGCTATTATTATTAGAGATCTATGGGAAGTAAGGAAAGGGGAAGGGTAAAAGAAGACTTCTGGTTTCTGGTGTAAGCCTCAAAGTTTTTCTAAAAGATATCCTTAAGGGGTTAAACTGCCTGTGAGATACTTAAGCAGAAAGACTCTGAAGACAATGGGATATGAAAGGATAGTGCTTAGGAGAGGGATACAAAGAGGTCATTTCAGGCGGTATCAGTATTTAGGTGGTAGGCAAAACCACGGGAGTAGATCCCCAGAGACAGCATGTATGAAAGTAAAAGACAAAGCTGTATAAAATGCCAAATTTTATAAGAGACAGACAAAGAAAGAAAAGCCCACAAAAGGGACTGATGGGGTGGACAAAGGGTAAGAGAAAATCCAAAAGAGAACAGTATCCTAGAAACCAAGCAGGGAAGTGTTTCCAGCAGGAGGAGATGGTTGGCAGCTTCCAGCAATAGCCAAGATACTGACCAAAAAGCATACCCTGAATTCAGTAACTGGAAAGTCATTGAAGACACTGTGAGATAAGTTTCAGTTGTATGGAATAGATAGAAGCCAGTGGTCAATGGATCCAAGAGTAAACAGGAGACTAGGTAGTAGAGATGGAGAGGATAAACTACTCTTTCAAGAAGCTTAGCTATTGAGAGAAGAAAACGGAATCACAGCCAGGACACAGTGTTGAGGAAGCACTGTTTTGCATATGCATGAGGTTAGATGGGTACGTGTTTGGGTTTGGAGTTAATAAGGGAGATATCTGAGCATGTTTCCACTTAGGGAAAAGAGCCAACATGGAGGGAGAGGGAGAAAATATAGTCAATTAAAAAGAGGTAGAAAATATAGTCAACTAAAAAGATAAATCGGGGGGAAAGTCCATAAACAAAAAGGAGGCGATGAGATCAAGGACTCACACGGAAGAATTAGCCACTGACCAGAGAAAAGACACCTCTTCCACTCAGACAGAAGGTCACACAAATGCAGATCTCCTTGGAAGGTAGACATCCTTGAAGAACTTCCTACCTAATGTCTTCTTTTCCCTTTTTGAGAAAGGAATGATGTTACCTGCTGAGGGAGAAGGAGGGCAGGAGATACCTGGGACAGAAGTCTTGGGGAGACAGGTGAAGGTCTGGAACAGTTGTTATAGGAAATAGGAAAGAAGACCGTAGAAGGCCATGTTGAAGGATCACCAGTATCACGACATCTCAGCTCATGTTAGAGAACATGGAATCATAGTGGTTCCAACCTGGACAGTTGTGAAATCTTTTTTAACCAGTGTTGGGTAGCCCCAATACAGAGACATTCACTCTGCTAGCAAGTGGCAGAATCAAAATTGAAACTCAGAAGGCAGAGAGACAGTTCCATTACATTATTCCAGGTTATGGCTTTTAAGCAGGTATGGCAGATGGAGAAGGGAGCAAAGGAGTTTAGGAGTACTAGCCAAAAATAGTTCAAGTGACAGAAAATGAGTTCATTGCAGCCGGGTGCAGTGGCTCAGGCCTGTAATCGCAGCACTTTGGGAAGAGGCCGAGGCGGGTGGATCACAAGGTCAAGAGTTTGAAACCAGCCTGGCCAATATGGTGAAACCCCATCTCTACTAAAAATACAAAACTTAGCCAGGCGTGGTGGCAGGCACCTATAGTCCCAGCTACTTGGGAGGCCAAGGTAGGAGAAATGCCTGAACCCAGAAGGCAAGGATTGCAGTGAGCCAAGATCACGCCACTGCACTCCAGGCTGGCAACAGAGCAAAACACCCCTCCAAAAAAAAAAAAAAAAAAAAAAAAGCTGTTCTAGAAAGAAGCTGAGAACATAGAGGTTTTTTTTTTTTTTTTTAACCAAAGAGGCTGTCAGAAAGGTTGGGAGGGAGAAACGGTGACACTGAGTCAAGAGGAAAACACACAAGTTCAAACAGATTCTATAGCATTTTGTTTTCTGGGTCAGTCTGTGTATACTACTTAATTACTGAATGTTCCTGTCTGCCATTACTTACTGCATGAAGTCTTTCCACGAGTTTTTGATCACCAAGGCAATTTTTAGTGTCAAACCAAGAATCAAAGTCCTGTGGAGGGGTGGAAATTCTGCAATAAGTGCACAGCTTTTTAAAATATACCCGATATTCTACAGATTCTTATACAACCAATACGGAAATAATGCATTTAAAAAGTACTTTCAAAAATATTAGCTGTGATGGCTTTTACTTCTGAAAATAGGTAAAATACTAGAGCACAAAATTTGAACCCATTACATAAGAATTCATTAACTTTTTCCTTAAAAGACATTTATTTATTAGGCTTCCCCATACTGTAGTAATATTATATCTAGTTTAAAAAGTAGACGCATATAAAATCAAAGACAGAATGCTAATAAAAATGTTAATTTTCTCAAACAATAAAACAAATAAAAGCAAGATGAAGTATGTAAACCAACTGATGGCTGAACTTGATACTTTTTATTATCAATTAATAATCATAATGGGGTTGGGCACGGTGGCTCACACCTGTAATCTCAGCACTTTGGGAGGCCGAGGTAGGCGGATCACTTGAGGTCAGGAGTTCAAGAACAGCCTGGCCAACATGGCAAAACCCTGTCTCTACTAAAAATACAAAAAAATTAGACAGGAGTGGTGACAGGTGCCTGTAATCCCAGCTACTGGGGAGGCTGAGGCAGGAAAATCACTTTAACCCAGGAGGCGAAGGTTGCAGTGAGCTGAGATTGCGCCACTGTACTCTAGCCTGAGCAACAGCGAGACTCCCTCTCAAAAAAAAAAAAAAAAAAAAATCATCATCATGATAATGGGAAAAATCAAGCACCAAAGTTCTTAAAGCATTCAATTCATTTTGCTGTCCTAGCATAACTTGTGTTAATGATAAAAAAATATATAAATCATATTTACACCATATGCTGTCTTTCAAAGCACATACTCTGAGCTCTTTAGCACTCACCAAATGTCAATGCCTACAATAATCAAAGATCATTTTAAAGCTTCCACCTGCCAAACTAGTATAGAGAAATATGTTTCAAACCCCTTCAACTTAATAAAGAGAAAATCTTGAACGCGCTTCTCCGGACTCAGCCTCACATCTTAAGTTTTAGGAGCAATGTGATAAAGGCAAAGTTGAACAGGCAGGTTAATCTCAAAGACAAGAAGCATGCTATTTCTCCAAAGATCCCCATTTGAAAACTTTGTACTAAAGAGCTCTTTCCTAAGAAAATCAAAACATGCAGATAAAAAATTACAAATTAAAAAGTACTATAAATTTCAAACTATAGTGTTTTAAAACAGATGTCAGTGAACATAAGAAAGTTATACTTAAAACATACGGCTTAAACTTACATCTGCAGAATTAAAGACATCAGGCAATAAAAAGTTGAGTAAGGCCCACAGTTCATGCAGGTTATTCTGCAAAGGTGTTCCAGTTAAAAGCAAGCGGTTAGTTGACTTGAACTCACGAACAATCTCTGAAAGCTAGAAAAACAATACTCATATGAGGATTATTTTACTTATTAGAATGTTCAACATTCAGTTATTCTGTAATTTACCCAACCAGTACATTTTTTACTACTATATAACCTGAAAATTTTCTATGGAAAAATACCCTAGATCAGGTGACAATGCTGCAGTGAGGCAAAACTGAACAAAATATTCTAAGTATTTCTATACTTAAAAGAATGCAAGCCTGGCACAGCGGTTCAGCCTTGTGATCCCAGCACTTTGAGAGGCCGAGGTGGGTGGATCACCTGAGGCCAGGAGTTCAAGACTGGCCAGGCCAATATGGCGAAACCCCGTCTCTACTAAAAATACAAACAAATTAGCTGGGCGTGTTGGTGCACGCCTGTAATTCTAGCTACTCAGAAGGCTGAGGCAGGAGAATTGCTTGAACCCGGGAGGCAGAGGTTGCAGTGAGTCGAGATTACACCACTGCACTCCAGCCTGGGCGACAGAGTAAGACTCTGTCTCAAAAAAAAAAAAAAAAAAAAGAATGCACATCATATTTATACCTGAGACCCTCCCCACAACCTCAAAATTTTAGTTTCTCCATTTTGGGCTCACAGAAAAAAAGTCAGAACTTCTCCATGGAATCCAGGTTAGCCATTTTATACAATAAAATCTCCATCTCCCCACCAACCACATTCATCTACATGCCTAACCATGTTCTAACTTGTCCTGGTCACAATTTTTAAGCCCCAGAATTGAGCCGATTTTCCCAGTAACTTATATTAACTTTCTAAACATAAGACCACAAAAATTAAGACACAAAAAGCACAAAAGAATGGTAATCATACAAACAAAAATGCACATTTTTATAATGCTCTTAAATAAAATATTATTCTCTAACATGCGTCCTCTTATCAGATATTAGTTCCAATTTGAAATTAATATAATCCACCTGGTGGTTTTGCTCCAGTTCTGTCCCTGTTTCTCCCAAATTAGCCCAGTGATCCAAAGAGAGGTTCATCATAATTGAAGCTTTTCCTACTGTTGATGGAGTTGAATGGCAAGAAATATTGATAGTTTTCAATGTTAACACCACACTCTAATTCACACAAGTCAGATAATCCCAGGAAATTATTTTCTCTCATCCATATAAATACATATAAGGTAGCCCCTCAATACAAAATAAGTCAATATAAATGATACTTGTACACCAAATATTCTCAACAATATTAAAATACTACAGCAAAACAGAGTCAGGCACAGGAAACATAGCAAAGGAATATTTAATTTTCTTTACATTAAAAACTATGCTTAATTTTAATGTGTCATGTAGTCAATAATTTAGACTGGCATTCACATTCCATGAATAAAATCACAATGTTCCATCATTTTGTTCATTCTATATATAGAAAAGTGAACAAACAGACCTGGTAATTAAATGAAAACTTTAATAAAGATATTGAGAATTTACCTTAGATTTTTCATTCTTTATTCTGTGAGCTTCATCAATGACGAGGTATCGCCAATGAAACTTTTTGAATACAGATTTTTCTTTAATTACCATCTCATAAGAAGTAACACACACATCCCACTCTCCTGGCATCATTTCATCACGAATAAAAGCAGCCTAATGCAAAATAACATACTTCATATTAGAATATATTTATATTAGAATATGTTACAAGATGATCACAGAATTAAAGTATTAAGAAAATATTAAGAGTTATAAGAGACCCTGAGGATCATTTCTTTGTATCCATTTTAGAGATGGGAAAACTGAGGCCCAAAGATAGCTGTGTGGTCACTTATCTGGATGACCTGCTAATATATTCACTAACAGAAGAGAAACAAAGGCTTCCCTTACAAAAATACAGCATATTCAATGACCTAGAAAAGTTCACGTGACTAGAAATCACAAAATTGCTAGGCTTGTCTTCACATCACAAGGCATCCAAAAGAACCTAGACAAAGTAACTCTTTCTGAACAACATGTTCGTGCCAAGATCCAAGGTTACCATAATATAGTTTCAACAACTAGAAAGAACTCAATGTGCACGAATGATTCCAACCTTTCGAGAACTCTTGTATATCCCTTCTTCATTTTCTAGCTGGGCTGAGTCATACACTTTGTTAAAAGGTCATGGAACCTCATTAATGTTTTTGTGAAGTTCCAGATGTTACCATGAGGTTGCAAATGTGATATCATAAAGGGGACTTGCTCTGTCTAGTACAGGAGGCTAAGGAAAACAGTGAGACTATTTCAAACTACTTTTAAGTCTTTACAGGCAGTGGCCAACATGGTAGGTAAGTTGACTGAGAGCATTTTTAACTTGTATGAGCTGAATTACAGATGTTATCAGTCAAAATAAAACCATAAAAGTTAATGGGAAACAGCAAAATCTGTATCAAGAAGAGGCTGATTAGTATTATAAATCTGGCTGGGCATGGTGGCTCACGCCTGTAATCCCAGCACTTTGGGAGGCCCAGGCGGACGGATCACTTGAGGTCAGGAGTTTGAAACCAGCCTGGCCAACATGGTGAAACCCCATCTCTACTAAAAAATACAAAAATTAGTCGGGCATGGTGGCTCACACCTGTAATTTCAGCTACTTGGGAGGCTGAGGCAGGAGAATTGCTTGAGCCCAGGAGGCAGGGAGGTTGCAGTGAACTGAGATGGCACCACTGCACTCAAGCCTGCATGACAGAGAGAGACTCTGTCTCAAAAAAAAAAAAAAAAAAAAACAGCATTATAAATGGGAAGTTACAGTGCATAAACAAAATTAACTCTTCCCTGCAAAGTCTTTATTTCTTAATTCACAACTATGCACTAAACATACTGCAGACTCATTCAACAGATATTTACTCAGTGTCTACTATGTATAAGAGGATTGCCTGGACTGAAGAGGACAGAAAAAAAAAGCCTTTTCAGAGACATCAGTTGCACCCTGGGAAGTGATCACATTTATAAAGTTAATTAAGACATTAGGGAATTGGAGACAAAATAAAGAGAAGTAGGGTGCCAGACCCCATTCAGTCATGCTAACACCTTATCCTTATTTGATTTTGTGAAGCTTTCAGTTTAATGATTTCACCTGCAAGTTTCATGGAACAAATGCGTATTTTGAATTTAAATCAGCTCTGCTTTGAATTTTTTGTAACTATCGGATAAATTTAGAGTTAAACATCCTGATAAAACATTAAAGGTGTCACACAATCCAAAAGGTCTCATTTTACAGGTGAAAAAATTAAGGCCCTTCAAAACTCACTCCACCCCACACGATCAGTAGCAAAGCCACAACTAAAACCAAACCTATTTCTATGTCTACTATCTTTGATACCTCTGAGGTAGAAAAGGAAGGGGTCACAAAACTGTTTGGGACTCATACCTCTATATACTTCAGAAGCACACTGCTATCATTCAGACAGGATCAAGAGTATCTCTTATCATGCCCCAACTCAATTAAATGCCTATTATAACCTACATCAAATTTTTATTACTAAAAGACTACCTTCATAAAATGTTTACAGAAGGCCAGGAAAATACAAAGACCCTACATATCTATCCTATGTTATACCAAGATTCAAGTCTATATACATACCCACATCAATACATATCATCTGTACCTATCCACATCAATCTCTAAGTGCTGAACATGGTACATTTATTACTTATGTAATTGGCAACTACCAGTTTTCAAATTCTTTTGACCATAGCCCACAGTAAAATTATCTTTTGAATTGCAATCCAGTATATACATATATGTCTGAGTGTGTGTACATAGAAAGAGGCAACTTAAAAGTTTCTCAAAGCAATAGTTATCCTTATTATAGTATGAAACACTCCGCAATTTGCTATTCCATCTTCTCTCAATGTTGCAGAAAATTGCTGTCACCAACTACAGGTATTGATCGACTTACCACCTATGCAACTTACGACCATTCGACTTTACGACCACAATCGCTAGCCACGACTGCTCCACGTCTGGCAGTGCAAACGTTGCCCAGCTGGGTGTACAACAGTGCGGACCAGCTTCCGGCAGCACTACCATCTCCGCGTGCACCATTTCAACTGTACATATAGCCTACTCAACTTACGACCAAATCGTGTTACGACCGGTCTGTGGTCCCAACCGTGGTCCTAAGTCGAGCACTAGTTGTACTAAGCTAAATTCACAACCCACTAATGGGTAGCAACTCACAATTTGAAAAACACTGACTTTTAGCCGGGCGCGGTGGCTCAAGCCTGTAATCCCAGCACTTTCGGAGGCCGAGGCGGGTGGATCACGAGGTCAAGAGATCGAGACCATCCTGGTCAACATGGTGAAACCCCGTCTCTACTAAAAATACAAAACATTAGCTGGGCATGGTGGCGCATGCCTGTAATCCCAGCTACTCAGGAGGCTGAGGCAGGAGAATTGCCTGAACCCGGGAGGCGGAGGTTGTGGTGAGCCGCGATCACGCCATTGCACTCCAGCCTGGGTAACAAGAGCGAAACTCCGTCTCAAAATAAAACAAAACAAAAAAAAAAAAAAGAAGAAAAAAAAAAAAAAGAAAAAAAACTAATCTTAAAACTGGTTTTCAAGATTAAGAAATTTTTCAAAGCCAGGCACAGTGGTGCACACTTGTAGTCCCAGCAACTCAGAAAGCAGAGGCGGAGGATCACTTGAGCCCAGGAGTTCAATGTTGCAGTGAGCTATAATTGCATCACTGCATGCCAGCCTGGGCGACAGAGCGAGACCCTGTCTCTGGTAAAAGAAACAAACAAATTTTTCAAGTCACCAGCATCCTAACCTCCTCATGAAGCAGAGCTACAGCAGTCATAAATTAAATATAACCACTCATTCTTTAAAACTCCCAAAGATATTTCATAAAACCCTTAGATTTCATATAAAATAGCTGAAAGCCATAGATTTACATTCTTACTGAGATGTTATGAAAACACAAACCTAGATATTTATCTTTTGCTTTTAATCTTTAAAAAATAATTTTAGCAAAAGCTCAATACTTTAGAAATGCAAAGTTTATATGGAATAATATTACATTAGATAACAGCGATGACCAGAAAGGGTTCTAAGTGACTAATTTGCTTTGCGGAAATATTAGACATAGGGAAGAACCTAGCCTGTAATTGTAAATTTATGAGCTCAGTATTTCAATATTAAAATGATTTATATGTTAAATTTAAGTAATTTTTCTTCAAGCAAAATGATGAGGATAAAATGCCGTAATTCATTATGCTACCATTCTTTTGAGGATATCTTTTGATAACCTAACCAAATATAAAAAACAGAATAAATCTCTAAACTATGTTCTCTGGAGGCAAAATAAAAACAAAGTTTAATACTATGCTTTCTAAGCTGGTTACTTGTTTTAGTATTTTTGCATAATTTAGTATTTTTAGATTAATTCTACAGTCCTAAAATCATTGTAGCCTACTAAAATGACAAATGATTAATTTAAAACCCCACCCCCAAAAATGCCCAGGGTTTCTAATATTACCTAAGAATATATACAGACATGTATTTTTCTATTCAAAGACCAAAACTAAAAGCTGTGTCTATGCATAAACACAAAACACAAGGCACTCTGTACATATAGAAGGGGTTCCAGTTGCGTATATACATATGTGTGTGTTTATACCAAGTCAAAAGTCAAAAACTTAAATATAAAATTTTAAGTCATGCAAATTTATACATTGTTGCTTCAAAATAGCACAAATGAGAGTCACTGGTAAGATATATTGTCAATTAAATAAGACGTTTTTAATAAAAAGTCACTCAAAGTACAATTCAAAACTGTTTAGTTTAATGAACTAGTTAAAGCAAACGTAGATAAAGCATAATAATGGACTATTATTAATAGGTAATACACCTACCTCATGGGAGTGTTGTGAGAATTAAATTAACAGATGCAAAGCACTTACAACAGAGTCTAGCTTAGAGTATGCACAACTTTGGTGTTATTTAGTAGTAGTCAACACAGATCTCCTTAACAACAATAATATGTAACTAAACTCCAGAAATGATGTTATTCTTGACTGCCTTTTTACACTTGTTTCTCACTTACTCTGGCATCCTTGTCTCCGACAAAACAAATGACCCGGAGAGATGGGACCCATCGTTTAAATTCATTCATCCAGTTGTGTAAAGTAGACTTTGGAACTAATACCATGTGAGGTCCAGGAATATTTCGGTAGTGTTTCAGGTAACCAAGCAAAGCAATTGTTTGTAAAGTTTTCCCAAGACCCTGCATTATCATCACAAGGAAAAAAAGTCCATGAGCATTTTTTCTGTAAGGAAACATTTTGTTAGCAACAACATGACAAAAGATCTTTGTCCACTATCTCGAAAAGGCAATTAGGTTTCTACTAATTAAAAGTAAAAATACTCTTTTTTAAGAAGATAATCAAATCATTCTAATTCAGTATCATACTTAATGGTGAGCACAAAAAGAAACCAAGACCTCGCAGCCGGAATGTTGCTCAACAAAGCAACTTTCTAATTAGAACATTTTTACTCCTAAAGGAGCAAGCAATCTACTATATAATTTTTCTACTTGTTCCAAAGTTAGGAATTTTCTGTGTGTTTGTTTTACAAAGACATGCTTCCTTTGCCAGCCTGCTTAGGTACGGGTCTTTCTTTTCTATTGTTCCTAACATTATTACAACCCAGACATTAAATATTCAGACTATGTGTCTCACGGGGCTTGTGGTTCTGTACTTGCATCTCACACTCTTAAAAAACCTTAGGAACCACAAAAGAACAGAAGTTTGCAGCCAGAAAGAACCTTAGAGAGCTCACCAACTCCAGAGGACTTTTTAAAAAATAATATATTTTGGAAGTAGGCTTGATGAGAAACAAAAACATTTTTAAAATAAAAATAATAATAATAATAATATATTCAATATCCATGAACCCATACTATCCCATGAGAAAGGGAACTAAGTCTTTTTGGTCTCTTAAAACTGCTTTTGGTTTTATCTCTGAGCAAGATACACACTTCTTTTTATAAATGTATGAGTATATCTATTTTTTTACATTGTATCCTATCTGATATGTCACTTAATAAGACAACTTTTATGAGTGCTATACATCAAAACCTTAAAATGTTTATACTCCTTAACCAAGTAATTCTACTTCTAGGAATTCTTTGGAAATAATCTGAGAGGTACAGAAAAGCTAAATTACAAGATCCTTATAGTGGCATTATTTATACTATACATCAGGCAATCCAAATGAATAAAAATAAGAGGGAAGGTGAATAAAATTATGGTACCACCCAAGGATTATTATGCAATAATTAATTATGTTCACAAAATGTCTTAATTACATGGAAAATATGTATGAATGTAAATAAATCAGAATGGCTAATTATATATACAATATGATTTCAACTATACAAAATAAGTATATCCAGAAGAAAAAGATTACAAAGAAATGTGCCGAAATGTTAGCTGTGGTTACTTTTAAGTAGCAGAATTATAATTTTTTTTTTATTTTTTTTTTCAAATTTTCTATAATCCTTAAAGTGTCTTTCTATTTTTTAGTAATTAAAGCATATCTGGTACCGGCCGGGAGCAGTGGCTCACTCCTGTATATCCAGCACTTTGTGACACTGAGGCGGGTGGATCACCTGAAGTCAGGAATTTGAGACCAGCCTGATCAATATGGTGAAGCACCATCTCTACTAAAAATACAAAATCAGCCAGGCGTGGTGGTGAGGGCCTGCAATCCCAGCTACAGCTACTTGAGAGGTGGAGAAAGGAGAATCGCTTTAACCCAAGAGGCAGAGGTTGCAGTGAGCTGAGATCACGCCATTGCACTCCAGCCTGAGCAACAAGAGCAAAACTCCCTCTCACAAAAAACAAACATAGCTAGTATGAGCATAAATTCATAACTAAAAGTCTTTAGGTCTTTCATGTTTAGATAGGCTGCAGCAAGAGCTGCTTGGGAGCCGGGCGCGGTGGCTCAAGCCTGTAATCCCAGCACTTTGGGAGGCCGAGGCGGGTGGATCACGAGGTCAAGAGATCGAGACCATCCTGGTCAACATGGTGAAACCCCCGTCTCCACTAAAAATACAAAAAATTAGCTGGGCATGGTGGTGCGTGCCTGTAATCCCAGCTACTCAGGAGGCTGAGGCAGGAGAATTGCCTGAACCCAGGAGACGGAGGTTGCGGTGAGCCGAGATCGCGCCATTGCACTCCAGCCTGGGTAACAAGAGTGAAACTCTGTCTCAAAAAAAAAAAAAAAAAAGAGAGAGCTGCTTGGGGCAAATAATCCTGGTCCTTCTGTTGTCCAATTAACCAAACTCCTCCCACTCTGAGCTGACCAGTCTTTAAAACATAACACCTAAATATAAGGAGCTACAGACCCTTGCTTTAAGGGATCCTCTGCCACACACTTAACAGTCGCTCAACCAGGGATGAGTAGGATGAGTACTTACGCGACTGACTACCAACTATACTAGACGCCGTAGGGCACATATCATGTGGCTCTTCTGGATAACGGTGATTACAAGTATGGTTTCAGAGTCATATAAAGATGAGTATCATTGAGTTATATGGATTTAGAACTTTCCCTGGCCTCTCTTAAATCCCATTTTATTAATTTGGTCTTAAAACACAGATATAGGCCTTCATATACTCCCTTTTTAGCTACTGAATTAGCATCTTATGTGGTCTTACTTTTTTCTGTTATTTTATTTACACATGTATAATTCCTTCACTGATTTCTAAAGCCCCACCATGCACTGTACTGTATCAAGATTCAACATTACTCTTTATTTGTTCCTTATTCCATCTATGCACTTTTTGATTGTTCACAAGTCGAAATATTTATATTCATTCATGCATGCATATATTCAGTCATTTATATATTGTTCAGTTTGTATACCCCACCTCATTCTCAAAATGATCAGGTAGCCTACAATGAAAACATGGAACATAAATTAACAGCAAAATAGAAATAAAGAGAAAATAAGGAAAGGAAAGTAAGAAAGACGAGCAGATAAAGAACAGGAAACACAGAAGTACACACGGGGAGACCATTAAAGGTTACATAAAGGCTCCATTTGGGTATTCATCTTGACTCTGTGCTTCCTGGAAGCCAAACTGCAAACAAAAACAAAAGTACAGGGAAGGTTTTTGGACCATTTGAGGAAAGCTCAGTTAAGAATTTTACGGCCTGTGAAAGTCTATGTTCCAAAAGTTACTTAATGAAACAATTCTAGCCAGGTGCTGTGGCTCACATCTGTAATCCGAATACTTTGGGAGGCCGAGGTGGGAGGACTGCTTGAGTCCAGGCATTCAAAATCAGTCTGGGCAACATCGCGAGACCTGCCTCTACTAAAACTAAAAATAAAAATTAGCCCAGTGTGGTAAGCATGTGCCTGGAGTCCTAGCTACTCAGGAGGCTGAGGCAGGAGGATCACTTGAACCCAGGAAGTCAAGGGTGCCGTGAGCCAAGATTGCACAACTGCACTCCAGCCTGGGTGGCACACAGAGACCCTCTCTCAAAAAAATAGTAATAATTCTAAGACTACAAAATATCTTTTACATTGTAACAACTTTAAAAAAGCCTCCAGGCATTGGGTGGTGGGTAAGCTAAGGTTTTTCAAATTTACATAAAAATCACTGATAACTGAGAATGTATTTTTAGCTACCAATTCCTTACCATTTCATCAGCCAAAATGCCATTGACTCCATTTTCATATAAAGAGATCAACCAGTTCAGTCCTCGAATCTGATAATCTCTCAGTGGCCCCCCTTTCACATCTGGGGAAAAAAATGCAAGGATGTTTTACACTTTCATTAATACACTCACGTAAAATTTTTCTAAAAGTAAATTGAAAAAGAACTCACCAATGTGATGAAGTACTTACATGAAGGTGACACCTCAAACCTAATACACACATTAGATGTTTTCCGACTCTCCGACAGTAGCTCTTCATCTTCTTCTTGCTCTGTGCGCCTGTGGCGGTAGCTGAAATAAAATAAAGAAATCCCTTCACATTCTACCCAAACACGGAGGTATCAATTAAATCAGTGTACATGGCTATTATCTTTTATAGAAAAAGAATGAGCGGCTCACGCCTGTAATCCCAGCACTTTGGGAGGCCAAGGCGTGCAGATCACAAGATCAAGAAATCGAGACCATCCTGGCCAGCATGGTGAAACCCCATCTCTACTAAAAATACAAAAAATTAGCTGTGTGTGGTAGTGCACGCCTGTAGTCCCAGCTACTCAGGAGGCTGAAGGCAGGGGAATCACTTGAAACCAGGAGGTGGAGGTTGCAATGAGCTGAAATTGTACCACTCCACTCCAGCCTGGTAACAGAGCAAGACTCCGTCTCCAAAAAAAAAAAAAAAAGAATGAGTTGTCCAAGGTCTTACTTAGAAATCAGTTGAACCAGCCTACATTTGTACGATCAGCTTCTAGTGAGAAAAAAATATAGTTGCCTTCAAAACATAATTATAATGGCAATAATCTTATCTTTCATCACATGAAGTTATACTGAACAATGAAGAGGGAAGGAGTGCAAGGGAGGACAGGAGGAAGAAAAGGCAGGAGAAAGGGAAGAAAGTAGAGAGAGAGGTGCCAACATACTCTCCAGCAGAAATTAAGCTCTGCTTTTCATC
The DNA here is from genome assembly GCF_009761245.1 of Sapajus apella. Taxonomy (NCBI): domain Eukaryota; kingdom Metazoa; phylum Chordata; class Mammalia; order Primates; family Cebidae; genus Sapajus; species Sapajus apella. The sequence continues at coordinate 234,903 of NW_022437055.1, forward strand.
TTTCTTTATTCGAGGACGTCCTAATTTCATGTTCAGTGGAGATGTTGGAGATTTCTGTGCTGAAGGCTGAATGAAATGTGCAAATAGTTCTGTCTGCTTCAGTAAAAATTCAAATCTCTTTGCTCGGTTGGCTTTCTAATTTGCAAAACAAAAGAAAAAGTAAGGACTTTCCTTTGTACTCCTTCAAAGTTACTTAACAAATACTTGCATTGCATTTACTGTGAACAACATTCTTAGCACTTGAAACATAATCCATTAAATTCTCTTTAAAAACCTATAACATAGTTACAAGTATCATCTCCACGGTAATTACATGATACTGAGGCACAGAGAGGGTAAGTAATTTACCCAAGGTTGCACAGCTAATAAGCAGAGGAATTTAAAAATGTATTTTCAAATAATTTGAACAGAAGCCAAATGATCTGACGGGCTGTAAATTCCCCAATAAGAAATACCCTTCTTCTTCTTTTTTTTTTTTTTTCCTTTTTTATTTTTCTCACCAGCACCCAAGAAAAAGGAGAAATACCCTTCTTAAAGAGTCATAATCATAAACCAAATCTTCTTTCCAAACCATTTTTTAATTTTGTTAAATACTAACAAATTTAAGCATCAAATATACAACATATCCCAAATACTGAAATAAAAATTAACTCTGATATACATACCATAAACAGAACTCTTAAGAATTTTCAAGTTATATCCAGAAATAACTTAAATTTTTAAATACAATATCATCTTGTCTTAAAATATTTTCAATGTCATGGTATAATAATGTAATAAACATTCCGCTCTTCAATCACAGGGATCTAGAGAACTATAATTTATGCTAGTAGCATATGAAGTTTCTCCCCAAAGTAAGCAGAATTTGGGAAAAATATATAAATATACACACATATACACAAAATAGTTAATATATATTAACTATTAAAAGTTGATGTGTATTCTAATTTCTCAATAAACTGTAAAAGGTCATGGAACGTGTACCATATACAGGTAATAAAACTTTGTTTCACTAAAAAATCCTAAAAGATCAAAAGATATATACATCATTCTAGATAAAAGAAAAATAAAGACTATTTATTTATTCAAAGTCACTTTCCAATCACAGAGTAGAGAATACCTGATTGCTAACGAAGGATGCATAATTAATAACCCAAAAAATATACAGAAGAGTTCATTAACATAAATATAAGTTAGATAAATTCAGACCACAAGCTGGAAGGAGGCCAAAAACTTTCCATTTTATGTTATCCTCACTGGAATGTTATTTTTAGAGTTGTTAAAACATTGCCTATATACATTAGATGTGGCCTTAAACATTAAGGCATGGAGTCTTATAAAATAGCTATCCACAACCAAAAAATGTATTTCATCTCTACTTATTTTTATAATATTACTGTAAAAACAACCCCTCAGAGAAAAAAAAAAATTTCAACCACCTGTTAAATTCTTGAAAGATCCAAAGCTATAAGAGTTTAGTTAAAATTAAAGCTAAAATATGGATTTTAGTGACTAGAAATTAAATAATTTAATGTATTATAGCAAGCAATATATGAATATAACTAAGATTATGCTGCTTCATTATGTGATATTTTCATTCACTGGACAAATATTCTTCCCTCAAGAAAGTGTACTGATATATTACATGTTTCATTAACGTATAGCATTTATTCGTATGTCCAAAGAAGGAGAAAGAAAGATATGTCAGTCTGGCTTTGTGATTGGATTTCTCTTATGTCACAAAGCCACAACGGTATTGCCACTGATATTTTCATCTAGTAAATAAAATATTTCTATCTTAAAGCACTTTATTATGGAATAGACAGCACTGAACAAAAATGAGATGTGACTTCTAGTCCCAACTATTACATATAGCTTCCCAGACCCTTTATTTCCTCATCTGAAAATGAGCAGGTTAATTTATTCAACAAAAATATTATGATATATTGTATATTAAATTACTTTCCAATTCTAAAATCGATGATTCTCCATGCATTGTATATACACATGTATTTTTCACCTTTAACATCTCAACTATCAAAATTAACTACAGAATTCACTGTCCTATCCAAAAGTACATTTACCATTTTCTCTTCATATTCTGGGTCCATTTCCTTTTCAGATTTAGGCGCTTTAGCAGCAAGTTTGAGTTGAAAAGAAGAAACGTTTTTCTAGAATTTCAAAGAAAATAAATGTCATCAAATTGCAAAACAAGGTTCTTAAATTGGTCAATGCTCTCGTTAGAAGAAGACGAAAAGTAATTACATGACTAAATATATAAATCAATGTGGGACATGCATGGACCGATGATGAGAGAGCATGTCACGAAGCAAGGCTTATGATTAATCCAGTTCTGTACACCTGAGGTCCAATAAAAAAAAAATTCTGAAAAATCATGACTGCCAGAGAAATATTAGTTGGAATAAAACCCAAAAGGTGAAACACTGAGCTTTCTCATCCACTCTTTAATTTATATAGTGTAAGAAAATGTGCAAAATTAAATAAAATATTTTAAAATCTAGAATAACCACAAACAAAAGAATTCAAAAAAAAAATTAATTCTCAGAAACACTCCTTTATGTCATGGAAATAGGCCACACTTTCAGAAGAAAAACTGTGGTTTCTGTTCCTAAAACAATACTTTTCAAATTGTTTTCATAGTATAAGAATATTTAATTTTTTATGTAATGCAATGTGATCACATATACTTAAAATAATTTAATAGTAGTTTTAAACTTTTAGCTTATGTTAATTTTCTCTAACTGGAAAGAAAATTACTTTATATTGCATAAATATTCTGTAGAAGTAACTTGTCAAGGCTATTAACTATTAATGTTTGGTATTTTTAAACCGTGATTTAGCAAAAACTAACATCAATCAGTAACTTAATACAGAAATTACCTGGGGAAAGGGTTTATCTCATGCACCCTATCCTTTGTAAAGACAAGCTTGTACCGGCAAATATAAATACATATATAGAATAAGCCTCTTTCCCTATAAGTAACCAAGAAATAAAATAATAAAAACACAAATCTACCCATCAGAACCGAAGACTATCTCATTTTTAACACAGATGACTTTGCATAAGTGAATACACAAATTTGTTTGTGAAAACTATCATGGCTTTTGTCAACCAGTTTCTGAAAACTTGGGTCAAAAATCAACAGAATGTGACCTTAAACATAAGAAAAATATGGCCCCTTTATGTCTTCCGACATCTACTAAAATTTCTATTTTGAGGAAATCCAAACTGAGATTATGAAATTTGACCTTGTCCAGACTCTTACTTTGTAGCACTGACCAGATATCTTGATTTACAGCATCTGATACGTACATATCTATGTGGAATGCTTTGAATGTAATCCCGGATGGATGAGATAGAAAACTGCTAAATCTCCCCTCAAACTCACACTTTGAAGCTGCCATGTATAACATAAATCATATTTACTTTCTAAGCAACAAGAAATATTGAGTATCAAAATCCGTATCTTTATCTTTCATTCCTTGAAAGGCTATATGAAATCCAGTTTTCCGGTTTCAAAACACTGAAAATTACTTTGCCTTATATTCATAAGCATATATAATAATGTGGGAAGTACACTTACAGAAAATTAAAGCTTTAATCCTAGAAAAACATTTTACTCATTACTTTTTTGCTTACCTTGCGGTAGACTACCATCAAAATCTAATTATATGCTAATTAAAATTCCTAATCTTGAGCAGTGCTATTAAAAGCTGTGGGTACTTAATTGGCACTATCTTCCACAACAAATTTTAAAATACCTACCTTCTAAACCTCATTTGTTTATGTGTGTGTGTATGTGTATTCTCAAAACTATATTTTTCCATACAAGTAAAGATCAAGGGTGACTAAGACACTCTAATGAATTCCTTTGGATTTTGTTATCTGAGTCTGGGTGCCATGAGAACGCAGCACAAGGTCAGCAAAATGGCTTATTTTAAAGACCATGACATTTTTCTTGACGTTTTTATTCCCAAAGATACCATCTCCAATTTCTAGTGTTGGGTAATCCAACCGTCACTTAAACCAAGTAAGCTCAACAACCAGTAGGCAGGCAGAAATACCTCTGAGTAGGTGAATGTCATAGGTGAATTCACTAAATCTCATCTACTGTATACAACATGAAAGCACTCTCGTTCAGAAACCTATTTTTTTTTTAATTTGGTAGACAATTCTACCAAGTTTAATAAACTGGCTTCCCATGTCACCGAGAATACAAGCAACAGTAAATGACATGGGAAAGATCACTAGAGGAAGGCGCTCTACAAGAAGCCACAGCAGAAACCCAGAACAAAAATGTGTCTTCCACTGCAGTAGCTTCCCTGATCCTTGGTGTGCACGTGTTATTTCCCTCTCCCTTCTTTATCGCTTTATCACTGACACTTTTGTATTTTACAGTTATTTTTAAATGAGTTTATGGTTTTGTTACGCTTACATTCTTTATCATAAACTAACATATTCTTTCTGGTGAAACCAGAAACAGTGATAGCTGGCCAGGCTCGGTGGCTCACGCCTGTAATCTCAGCACATTGGGAGGCCGAGGTAGGCAGATCACGAGGTCAGGAGTTTGAGAGCAGACTGGCCAATATGGTGAAAACCTGTCTCTACTAAAAATACAAAAATTAGCTGGGCATGGTGGCAGGCTCTTGGAAACCCAACTACTCAGGAGGCTGAGGAAAGAAAATCGCTTGCACTCAAGAGGCAGAGGTTGCAGTGAGCTGAGATCGCGCCACTGCACTCCAGCCAGCCTGGGTAACAGAGCAAGACTCCATCTCAAAAAAATAAATAATTTTTTTCTACCTTCTGGGTTCAAGCAATTCTCCTGCCTCAGCCTCCCGAGTAGCTGGGATTATTGGCACCCACTACCATGCCCAGCTATTTTTTTTTTTTTGTATTTTTAGTAGAGACGGTGTTTCAGTGTTTCACCATGTTTGCCAGGCTGGTTTTGAACTCCTGACCTGAAGTGATCCACCCGCCTTGGCCTCCCAAAGTGCTGGCATTACAGGTGTGAGCCACTGCGCCCAGCCAGATAAATTATGTTAAAACATAAACACAATACTGGAAGAGTCTGGGAGGTGGTTACTTAACTGAGAAGGAACAACCTGTGGGATTTCAAGTGCCTTTGTGTCACTGTCCAGAGTGCACTAACTGATGGCCATGAAGAAGCGGTTAATCTGCACTTTTAGTACACAATTTAAAGTGCCAAGGTAGTATATAATCCAATTTTTAAGGAAAAATTAAAAATAAAAATGATGCAGTGGCTAAAACAAACTTCAGATATCCAGGAAGTTCCTGACATACAGCACCACATTTCCCTATCCTGGGTGGACAAATGAAGGACTGGCAGGGCAATTTCTGATGAGGCAACAGAGCTGACAAATATATAGGTACCAACTCAGTGTTTATTATATGGGTTATTTTATTGGTCCCTCGTTTTTTCACCATTCAAAATTTTATACAAAATTCAGAAATTCATACAATCTGGAAACTCGACAACCTTTCCTGCCATACAAAAGGCAGTTTGGCACTCACATTTGCCTAGTCTAGGGAATAAAAGGCACATAGACGTTTCCGAATTTCCCAACATTTGATTCATATTGATGCTTGGTATTATGCCCAGTTTTAATCAACAATATTGTCTTACTAATCCAAGTACCGCGTAGATCTTACAATGCGTATGTTTTCTACGGTTTTCATTTAGCACTACAATTGTCCTTCTGTTTAGTCAACCTTGTAGCAATAAAATATGTCACATAAGCAACTGCTAAATTTAAAATTGCTCTTCTCATTTAGGCGAAAGGTGTTAATTTTCCTCAAAAGCTTTTCATTTGGTCATATAGTATAATATAATGATTCAGACAAAGCCACTTGAAATCTCTAAAGCATAATTGCCCACCTTTTTAAAATTGCGATGACTACTCGTAAATGAGAAAAAAATCCACCCATAAACGATTAGTTACGCAATTTTATCATACATCCTATTTTTATGTCAATTTTTCAGTGTTTTATAGTTTTATTTGCATGTCTCAGTCCACACGAAATATGCCTTATGGAGATCATACACATTTTCTGGATTGGCTTTAATAGGTGTCAGAGCAGTTCCCTTACGTTAGAAGCAGCTCATCTTGGCGACGCTGAGTTTTTTAAAAATTAAAGGAAAAAAAAAAAAACAAAAAACTGTGTGTGTCCAGGAGCCAGCAGCGCCCACTAGGAGAGGGAGGCGGAAGCCTGGAAAGCTTGGGGCCGGATTGAGGGACCATTCGGGTGGCCCTGGAGTGAAACCTTATACCGTCGGGGGCGGGGCAGGAGAGGGTGAGGGTGCAGATGCTGGAAATTTTCCTAAGCCAGCGTCCACGGTTCCTCAGTTTGGGGGGGGAGGCAGGGGGGGACGACGCGGAGAGCTTCTTTCCTCGAGGTGACACCCCCACCTCGGCAGGCGGGGTTCAAACGAACAAGGGATGGTTTTTTTCCTGCCATCCAAAAGACCGACATTGCCAATGAAAGAAAGAAATGTCTTCCCTGTCACCCTCCACTCCGAAATTCAAATTACGAAAAGCAGCACCTTGAAATTCAAATTACAAAAAGAAGCCCCAGCAAAACCCCTTTAGCGCGAGTGTGGGATTGAAGGGCCCAGATTTCCCAGGCAGAGGCCGACGGGAAGGGGGGGGAGAGCGAGCGAGCGAGAGGAGAGGGAGAGGCGGAGGCTTTTTCCTGCACGGCCCCATCCCCCACCCCGTTACCCGAGTTCCGGGAAGGTGGAGGGGTTCGGGGGGCTGTCGAGGGGCTCCCGAGCCCCCAGGCCCCCGGAGAGCGGGCACCCCTCCACCCCGCGCCGCTCCCGCCCGCGCCCAGCCCCGCCCCCGTTCTCCAGGCGGCGAGAAGGAAAGGGGGAGGGGAGCGAACGCCAGGCGGTTCCGCCGCCGACCCCCGCACCCGCCGCCCCCAGCCCCGCAGAGCTTCGCGGGTACCTGTCGGCGCCGAAAGGTCAGGATTTGGGCCCCTCAGAGGGGCCAGTCACAGGATTTCTCCACCACACACACACACCCCCTTCCTATTTACCTCCTTCTTCTTCTCGCCCTTCTCCGTGGCCGCGGTGGCTTCGGTGGCCGCGGCGGCCGCTCCCTCCTCCTGAGAGGTGGACGGCCCCGGCTGCTCGTCCTCTATGACCACGATAGTGGCGGTCGCATCCGCGGCTGCCACGGTGGCTGCCACTGCGGCGGTGTCCTGCTCCATGCCGTGGGAGCGGGAACGAAGAGGGGGACGAGGCAGGGGACGAGGGCTCCTGGGCGGCGGCAGTGGCTGCACTGGAGAGAGCTAGATGGAGCAGGGGTGGGGAATCACTCCGCTTCCAACCCTTCGCTCAGGCCCCCCCTTCTTTAAATAACCCTCAACCCTGCCCCACTTCCGTCCACCCACCCTACGTCATGGCCTCCCCCCGTCACTCTCCCCCCTTCCTCCACCCCCCCTCAACGATCGCGAGACTCCCCTTCCCCACCCAGAGCCCGGGCCGGCCCCGCACGACCAACTGTTGCCGGAGTGTGGGGCGCGGACAGGGATGGAGGCGGGAACCCATAACTCGCGGCCCCCTAAAAAATCTCCTTTCCCAGATGCCCCCAACAGTGAGCCTGAGCTCCCCTTGCAGATGCTTGCAAAACGAATCCTCTTTCCCTTAAATCTGCTCTTTGTACCTCGGGGCGCTTTCCCCTTTTGCACAAAGAACTTTTCCTCTGCTCATAACTGTACTGTAGAAGGTCTTTCTCACCATTTGCAAAGAGAGGAACCCCTCCGGGGACTGCTCTTTCCCAGGTTCCTAAAGAGGTCAAATTAGCGGTGCTGTTTCCACCTTCGTAAATTCTGCAGGAGGAGAGGCACTCCTTTAATCTCTGGATTGTACCTGCAAACAATCACTTACAACTCAAAGTCTGACGCTTAAGTTTTATGTATATTCTGTTTTCACCTCTGGTACCTCTCAGGTGGCCAATGTGCAGGAACCCTTCTGTTGCCTTCACCACTAAATTTTTAAATTCCTAGGGGACAAGGTCAAGATCCCCCACAGAACCTGGGGCAACATGTGGTAGGCACTCAATATTAGTAATTGAAATGAATTACTGGGATTTTTTGGCATAGGTTCTATTTGCACCTCCATTATTATTTCGTAGTAATACAACACTGATGCTATGAATGATCATGGATATAAAAGCATTTCATGATACGGAATCAATCAGCGTCCATCAGCAGATGAAGGGTTAAGGAAAATGTGGTTTGTATACACAATGGAATACTATTTAGCCATAAAAAAGAATGAAATGTTATTTGTAGAAACAAATGAAACTGAAGGACATTATGTTGCATGAAATAAGCCAGGCACAGAAAGACAGATACCACATGTTCTCACTCATATGTGGGAGCTAAAAAGTTGGTCTCGTGGAGGTAGAGAGTAGAATGATAGGTACCAGAAGTCTGGGGAGGATGTGTGGGGTTGCTGAGGATTGATGAAGAGAGGTTGGTTAATGAGTATAAATATACAGTTAGATGGAAGTGGTAAATTCTAACGTTCAGAGCAGAGTAAGGTGACCCTAGTGAACAAACAATGCAATGTATATTTCAAAATAGCTACAAGAGAGGACTTGAAATGTTCTCAACACATAGAAATGATAAATACCTCAGGCAATGTATGCTCTAAATACCCTGAATTTAGAAGCACCCTTAAGGACAGCAAGAGTGGAGGATTTCTTTTTCACCAAATTGCAGCTATGGGAAGATAGAATTCCTTTTTTGTTGCATGAGGCTGCAAAGGAGAAGAGCTCAAGAAATGTTTATCATGTATTGGTGTGTTCCTGCTTTCAAGTCAGCTTTGTTCCACTGTATTTCTCATTGCCAGTGTACATTATTTCAGTTACATTGTGGGTTAAATGCACTTTTGTGAGGAAATCTGGGAAACTCACATCCCTTTATAACACCTTTTTTTGGTGGGGACATGTGTTCCAAGTTCCAAAAAAAGAATTTAGAAATTTATTTGGGGGCAGAACATATTTGTACGTTGGCAATTTCCCATGCATGTATAATACAATCCTTCCTTTTTGAGATGACGCGGCTGAAAGTGCTACCAAGTATATGAATTTGGCTGGAAAGGTCGATGCTTGGTCAACAGACCTTGCCACAGGATTCATGTAAATATTGCCCTTTGGCTTGTGGCAACAGCTGCTATTTACAGAGCATGTGCTACCCTTATTTGTAAATCTGCCTAAAATTCATGATCTGTAGACTTTGTTCAACAAGAGTCATCTCATTTCTGAGCCTACTCAACACCTTGCTCTATCTGCTACTACTATCCCCAATTATGTCTTTTCATTTGAAATGATCTTGGATTGCTCTATTCCATTGGGATTGGAGAACAGAGCAAACGTTTATAAATAACTGGGAACCTCAGAACTAATCCCAGTCTACTGGTCAATATGTCCATTTTGGTAGATTATAGAAGTTGTTCAACAATCATTTTCGAATAGCCAATCTTGTTTAGCAGCTACTAGAACATGACGTGCCCACTGGTGATATTAAATGTTTTATAAAGTTCATAAAGGCAAAGCTAAAGGCTTCGTGTTCCTTCTCTTATTTTGTATATGAAATTTGTCATTGAAACCACAGTATGTCTTAAAAGCACATCGCGATCCCACTGATTAATGTTCTTTAGAAACTTAACACAAAAGATTCTGGACACGCTGTCTTGCTTACGGCTACAGCTACCATTCTGTTCATATCAGTAAGCTTTCTCACTGTTTTTCTTAAAGACATTTATGATGGTGGCATTTTTGAAAATGTGATATTTCCTTGGTGCTCTGTATTTTAAGGAAAACGTCATGGTAATAACTAGTATATGTCTACCATTTCTTGACCACCCATTATTGTATTAGGCATGGTGCTAGATTATTTATATATGGTATTGCTAATCCTCCCAATAATCCTATGAAATAAATATTATCCCTATTTTACAGATGAGAAAATGGAGATTTAGGCTAAATAACTTATCTAAGATTCCACAGCTGGTAAGTGACAGTAGACAGATTCAAACCCCAGACTGTCTAGTCCAAACCTCATCTTTCCACTTCATCTTTATTAAGTTATCTGGTCTTCACAGGGCTTCCCCCTTCAAAGTAGAAATCATATTGAGAAAATGACTGAAAAATATTTCTGCCATCTGTCTCCATGGTGTTCCCTCTAAAGCAGCGGTGTCCAACCCTCTGAATGTGAGAACTTTTTTGCCTATCTGTGCTGGCGGATATCATGAAAATTATGCTTGGACTTTTTTTTTTTTTTTTTTGCTTATCAGCTATCGTTAGCATTAGTATTTTATGTGTGGCCCAAGACAGTTCTTCTTCCACTGTGGCCCAGGAAAGCCAATATGTCCAAAAGATTGGACACCCGGGCCGGGTGCGGTGACTCACACCTGTAATCCCAGCACTTTGGGAGGCCGAGACAGGCGGATCACCTAAGATCAGGAGTTCGAGACCATCCTGACCAACATGCAGAAACACCGCCTCTACTAAAAATACAAAATTAGCCAGGCGTGGTGGCTCATGCCTGTAATCGCAGCTACTCGGGAGGCTGAGGCAGGAGAATCACTTGAACCCTGGAGGCAGAGGGTATAGTGAGCCGAGATCACGCCACTGCACTCCAGCCTGGGCAACAAGAGTGAGACTCCATCTAAAAAAAAAAAAGGTTGGACACCCATGCTCTAAAAGTAAACTCTTGAAACAGTAATGGGACTCAGGACAGTTAGTGCAAAAAGAGGGAGAGCCTAATAGTAACAACTGAGATGTCCAAGAAGAAAGGATTGGCAAAACATTTGTATAGTACATTAAAAAATGGAATGCTATGCAAGCATTAAGAGTGATTATGTAGGGCTGGGTGCAGTGGCTCCTACCTGTAATCCCAGCACTTTGGGAGGCCTAGGCGGACAGATCACGAGGTCGAGAGATCGACACCAGCCTGGCCAGCATGATGAAACTCCGTCTTTATTAAAAATACAAAAAATTAGCTGGGCATGGTGGCTTGCACCTGTAGTGCCAGCTACTCGGGAGGCTGAGGCAGGAGAATCGCTTGAACCTGGCAGACGGAGGTTGCAGTGAGCCGAGATTGCACCACTGCACTCCAGCCTGGGCGACACAGCAAGACTCCGTCTCACACATGCACACAAAAAGAATGATTATGTAAACAGATATCTGTTGACATGAAAATATGTTCTTGTATACTGTTAAGTGAAAAAATACAGGCAAAAAGATACAATGATCCCATTTTTGCCCCCCCCAACACACACATAACACTATTTACATAAATGTATTTCCACAGAGGAAAAACCCTGGAAGTTTCTACTCCAAATATTAAATCAGTGTTTGCAGCAAGGTGGTGAGATTGTGGGTGATTTTTTTTCTTATCTTATTTTGTATTTTAATTTTCCTCAATGAACGTGTTTCCTTATATAATAAATACCATTTCGTAGATGAATCAAAACATTACTCAAAACTGGACAAGTTGAAATTAATCCCTAACAGAAGGAATATAAGCTAGTGGATAGGGTGAGTCAAAAAAAGAACAGAACAATTTCACACAGAAGAGACGAGGCAGTAGTAATGTGTAATGTAACAGAAACAATGTGATTATTATACTGTTCACAATAACATTACTTGATTGAGGACTGATTTTTGACGTTTTAAGCAGTATATAAAATGATTTTTCTACTTTTTTTTTTTTTTTTTTTTTTTGAGACCGAGTTTCGCTCTTGTTACCCAGGCTGGAGTGCAATGGCGCAATCTCGGCTCACTGCAACCTCCGCCTCCTGGGTTCAGGCAATTCTCCTGCCTCAGCCTCCTGAGTAGCTGGGATTACAGGCATGCGCCACCATGCCCAGCTAACGTTTTGTATTTTTAGTAGAGACGGGGGTTTCACCATGTTGACCAGGATGGTCTCGATCTCTTGACCTCGTGATCCACCCGTTTCGGCCTCCGAAAGTGCTGAGATTACAGGCTTGAGCCACCGCGCCGGGCGATTTTTCTACTTTTAAACAGTTTTGCAAAACTACCTCAGGAAAAAAATTAAAGAAATTTCTTTTTCTTTTTCTTTTTTTTGAAACAGACTCTCGCTCCATTGCCAGGCGCCAGGCTGGAGTGTGGTGGCGTGATCTCAGCTCACTGCAACCTCCACCTCCCGGGTTCCAGCAGTTCTTCTGCCTCAGGCTCCTGAGTAGCTGGGACTACAGGCGCACGCCACCACGCCCATCTAATTTTTGTATTTTTAGTAGAGACGGGGTTTCACCATGTTGGCCAGGATGGTCTCAATCTCTTGACCTCGTGATCCGCCCGCCTCAGCCTCCCAAAGTGCTGGGATTACAGGCATGAGCCACCGCGCCCAGCCAAAGAGATTTTCTTAAATGCTCCCAACCCTGAAATTCTACACACCGATATATGCCCTAACACATGAAACATATGCTCAATAATCTGAATTGGGTTTGCTAAAGGCACAATTTTTTTTCACTATTTTATAAATTTTATTTCTATTTAAATAAGTCAGAGTTAGTTGCTATTATATGCAAGTAAAAATTCTGTTGGGTGCACACATTACCGTTGATTTCCATGTATTTACTGTGTAGGTAAAGGCACAATATTATCCATGGCAATATTATTAGAGGCAGAATAGTACAATTATTACCAGCTTTGGCTGTATAGTCAGAAAGACTTGGAGTTCAGATTCTACCAAATTGTTTAACCTTTCTGTCCTCCAATTTGCATCTGTAAAATGGGTATAATAATACCTAATTCAACGTGATTTTATGAGGATTTAATGATATATATAATTAAATGATATATATCATTAAATCCTCATAAAATCACGTTGAATATATTTATATGCATTCAACCCATATAGATATATATCTATCTATCTATCTATCTATAGATAGATAGATAGATAGATAGATAGATATCATTTGACATGGTCCCAGCATATAACAGATACTCAGTGGATGGTAGTTAACAAAAAGAAAAAGGCAGGGTGATGCTTTGAGCTTTACACTGAGGCAAGGAAAACACCAGAATATGAGAAAGTAAGTCTGAAAGTCAGTGCTAAACTAAAATAGGAATAAGGTGAAAGTGCTGTTTCCCAAATTCATTTTCTCTGTTCATTATCATTTATCCGGGTCAGCAATTTGGCGTAGTTATACTTCCCCAAAGGTAAGTTCCGAAGAAAGGCAATAATGAGGGAAAAGAGGGTTAGGCCGCTTCCCTACTTAGACTGTGACCTCCTTGAGGACAGGAGCCATACTGTATTCATCTTTGTTTAAAAGGCAGTGGGAGGGAAGGCAGTTCCGGGACCTGCTCCCTAGCCACATGGTGCCCTCCCCACTCCACACATACCCTTCAGCTTCTATGTTGCCATCTTGTGGTTTCTCCCATTTTTCTTCCTTCAATCTTGCCCTAGGCGTCCGTTCTTGCCAGATTTCACGTGCATAATAATACATTTATGTAGCATTTTTCAGGGCTTTCCCCTACCTTACTCATTGCATGTAGAACAAGATACCGAAAGACAATGATGACTCCACAAAAAAAAAAAAAAAAAAAAGGATTGGGTCCTTGTCCTGGGACTAGACCAGTGGTTTTCAAACTTTAGCACATCAGCATCATCTGGAGGGATTGCTAAAGCACAGATGGGGCCGGGCACGGTGGCTCACACCTGTAATCCCAGCTCTTTGGGAGGCTGAGGCAGGCAGATCACTTGAGGTCAGGAGTTCAAGACCAGCCTGGCCAACATGGTGAAACCCTGTCTCTAACAAGGATACAAAAATTAGCCAGGTGTGGTGACTCATGCCTGTAGTCCCAGCTACTCAGGAGGCTGAGGCACAAGAATCGCTTGAACCTGGGAGGCGGAGGCTGCAGCAAGCCGAGATCACGCCACTGCACTCCAGCCTGGGCAGCAGAGAAAGGCTCTGTCTCAAAAAATAAATTAATTAATTAAATAAAATAAGCAGAGATGGTTGGCCCCCCTCCCAGAGTTTTTGAATTGATAAATTTGGAGTGGGACTAAGAATTTGTCTATCTCACAAGTTCCCCACTGATGCTGATGCTGATGCCATTGGTCCAAGGACCACACTTTGAGAACTAGTGACCTAGAACAGCGACCAGCAAGCTTTTTCTTTGAAGGGCGAGATAGGAAGTGTTTGAGGCTTTACAGATTGTAAGGACTTTGTCACAACCACTAAACTCTGCTGTTGTAATATGAAAGCAGCCATAGACTATAGGTAACCACATGAGCATGGCTGGGTTCCAATAAAACTGTTTTCATGGACGCTGGAATTTGAATTTCATATAATTAATTTTTTTTTTTTTTTGAGACAGAGTCTTGCTCTGTTGCCAGGCTGGAGTGCAGTGGTGCAATCTTGGCTCACTGCAACCTCTGCCTCCCAGGTTCAAGCGATTCTCCTGCCTCAGCCTCCCGAGTAGCTGGGACTACAGGCACGCACCACCACACTCAGCTAATTTTTGTATTTTTAGTAGAGACAGAGTTTCACTATGTTCACCAGGATGGTCTGGATCTCTTGACCTTGTGAGCCACCCACCTCGGCTTCCCAAAGTGCTGGGATTACAGGCGTGAGCCACGCGCCCAGCTAATAGTATTATTCTTCTTAACAATTTAAAATGTAAAAACATTCTTAGTTCAAGGACCACACAAAAATGGGCTTCAGGCTGTGTTTGCTGAGCCTTGCCTGAAAGAGACTCATTCTCTGTGGAAGACAAACACAAGTGGGCTAAAGAAGACTTAACAAAGCAATTAATATATGAGAATGTGTTTAACCTCAATAGTCATCAGGGAAATGCAAATTAAAACCACAATGAGGCTGGACATAGTGGCTCACGCCTGTATCCCCAGCACTTTGGGAGGCCAAGGCGGGTGTATTGCCTGAGCCCTGGAGTTCGAGACCAGCGTAGGCAACATGGCAAAATCCTGTCTCTACAAAAATAAAAAATAAATTACTCTGGCATGGTGGCATGAACCTCTAGTCCCAGCTACTCAGGAGTCTGAGCCAGGAGGATCACATAACCCTGGGAGGTCGAGGCTACAGTGATTCACGGTCATGCCACTGCACTCCAGCCTGGGGTGACAGAGCAAGACCCTGTCTCAAAACAAAAACCAATGAGCTACTGCTGCACATCCATTAGAATGGCTAGAAATTTTTTAAGACTGATGATAGCAAGAGTTTGTGAGAATGGGGAATATCATATAGTGCAAGTGAAAATGTAAATTATACAACCACTTTGGAAACCAGTTTGGCAGTATTCACTAGAGTTGAACTCATATGTACCGTTTGTGATAGCGATATGGAAATGTGCCACCTAGATTCTGCTTCAAGGAAGAGCATTCTACCCAGATATGCAGGGGAGGTACAGTCAGTAGATAGTCTCCAGCTTTCAGCTCCTTGAGACTCTGCCTTAGCTGCAGAGGGCCACTTCGCCCGAGGTCATACTCTTCCTAAGGTGACCATTTCAGCCTGACACAGAACACACTAATGGGCTCTACTTGTTCCAAAGCTCAGTGCCAAGTTAGCTCAAGCTTTGTCAGCCTTGTATCATAGTTCATCTCTCCTGCCCAATACCACTGCTTCTACCTTTCTTCCACTGGTATTGATCCCTAATAAACATCTTGCACCCAACATTCCATCTGAGCTTTTGTTTCTAGAGAGCCAAACCTGTGACATCTTTCACCCAGTAATTCCACTAGGATACTACACCCCAGAGGTAATCATTCATATGTGCTCCAAAAACCATGTACAAGAATGTTCTAGGCTGGGTGCAGTGGCTCAAGCCTGTAATCCTAGCACTCTGGAAAGCCAACGTGGGTGGATCACCTGAGGTCAGGAGTTTGAGACCAGCCTGACCAACATGGTGAAAACCTGTCTCTACCAAAAATACAAAAATTAGCTGAGTGTGAGGGCACATGCCTATACTCTTAACTACTCGGGAGGCTGAGGCAGGAGAATTGCTTGAACCTGGGAGGCAGAGGTTGCAGTGAGCCGAGATTGAACCAGTGCACTCCAGTCTGGGTGACAGAGGGATACTCTGTCTCAAAAAAAAAAAAAAAAAAAAATAGAATGCTCTTATCAGCTTTTGTTTGTAATAGCCAAATGCTGGAAACCACCTAATGTTCATGAACAACAGGGTGAATGAATTCTGATACAATCGCACAATAGAATATTGTACATCAGTGAAACCAAAGGGTGTCTATAAACGACCACAAGCATGACATACTATTGTGTGAAATGAGCAAGATGTAAAGAGTACATACCATACAATGCCCATTCATATAAAGTTCAAAAGCAGGCAAACATTTTAATGACTGTATTCATAAATGACAAAACTATAAAGAAAAGCAAGGAAATGATTATCACAGAACTCAAGATAGTGGTTATGTCCAGGGACGACCTTCAAAAATTTTAATGACCACTATGGCATGGACTTTGACCACTTGAAACAGACAGAACCTTTTTTTTTTTTTTTTGAGACGGAGTTTCACTCATGCTACCCAGGCTGGAGTGCAATGGCGCGATCTCGGCTCACCGCAACCTCCGCCTCCTGGGTTCAGGCAATTCTCCTGCCTCAGCCTCCTGAGTAGCTGGGATTACAGGCACGCACCACCATGCCCAGCTAATTTTTTGTATTTTTAGTAGAGACGGGGTTTCACCATGTTGACCAGGATGGTCTCGATCTCTTGACCTCGTGATCCACCCGCCTCGGCCTCCCAAAGTGCTGGGATTACAGGCTTGAGCCACCACACCCGGCCCCAGACAGAACCTTTTATACCTCGCCAGGGAATGCTGGCTCAATACTACCCTTGGTTTAATTCAGGGTGAAAGAAGGAGTGATCAGAGAAAGGGACCTGTTTTGGGTGCCCAGCCCAGAAGTGAATTTGGAAGCTGGAGTCCTGCACTGTTTGCACTTTCAAAGTGCTAACAATGTTCAATTTTTTAACCTGGGTAGAGATTACATGAACATTCACTTTATAATTATTTGTTAAATTGTGCATATATACTTTATGCACATTAAAACAAGAAAAATTAGACGCACCATAGAAAAACATAAAGAAGTACTTTATAAATGTTTCTTTCAAAACGTGACTATAAAGCACTGAGGACATGGTGCTGCGTAGCGATAAGAATGATCAGAGCTCATCATGTGCTTGTTCATTCTGTAACAATATTGTACAAAACAGACCTTGAAAAGTTTCAAAAACTTCCCTAAGAGGCACACAGAGACACTGTTATTCAGAAGAGGGAGCATTCCTTTCCAGCTGAGAGGTAACGGGAAAAAAGCTTCAAAGGAGAAGGAAAAGCTTCATTTGAGGTGAGCATTGAAGAATAGAGGATTCCAGCAGGTACCGTTGCAGAGGAGGTTGGGGAAGAGATGTAGCATTTAGTACTGAGATGGAGTGAAGAACAAGTGGCACGCGATCGAGAAATTTAATAAACTGGTTAGAGCAAAACTTTCCAATTTGTTTTGTTGCTTAACACACTTAGGATAATTCTAAATCACTCATTATTTTCCGCAGGGGACAGTTATACATTCCACAGTTACCTATCGAAATGCTACTTTGCTAGGTACTAGGTGCTAGGTATAGAGCCATAAGCAAGACAGACAAAGTTCTGGAGCTTACGCTGCTTATGTCTGGATTTTATGCCTTTCTAGAAGCATCATTCTTTCTGACAGCAGAAAACAATCCTCCACTTCAACTCAGTCAATTCATATTTAAACTCAATCAGATTTAGGATTCACCCCCTCCCTCCTTCACAGCCCACATGTTGATTTTGAACTCCAGAGTTTATGCAAGACAGAAATAACAGTGGTGGTGGGTAGGCGGAATCCATTTCTCCGGTTCTTGGTATATTCTGCACTGGCCTTCCCCAAGATGTGCAGTTATCCTGTCTTCCATCCCTGCTGCCATCCATTAAGGTAGCCAACTGCCCATCAGGCCTTTAATGACATTGTCTCTACTTCTCCCCAGTGGGGCTTCTTCTCATCATGACCACAAGATTCCAGCTTCCACATTCTCTTCTGGGCTGGGTGTGATGGCTGATACCTGTAATCCCAGCACTTTGGGAGGCCAAGGGAGGGTGGATCACTTGAGCCCAGAAGTTCAAGACTAGCCTGGGCAACATGGCAAGACTCTGTCTATTAATTTTTTTTTAATTAGCTAGACGTGGTGGTGAACATCGGTAGTCCCAGCTACTCAGGAGGCTGAGGCAGGAGGATGACTTGAGCTCAGGAGTTCAAGGCTGCAGTGAGCTATGATTATGCTACTGCATTCCAGCCTGGGCAACAAAGTGAGACTGCCTCTAAATAAGCAAAAGCATTATCTTACTTTCCTGCCCTACTCCTTCTTCTCAGTTCTGAGGCTCTTGTCACCTCAGTTCTCAGGTGGAGGCATGGGTTGAGGAACGTAACACACCTTTCTCAACAGAGACTCTTTCCAAATCTTCCTGCCTTGCACCCTGGAATGAGACTTAAAATGATAACCTAAAAACCAAGGCTATATTCTCCCCTTCCTTTGTGAGACCTGCATTGGAGATAAGACCAGCCTCATGTCTCCCTGTCTGCATCCAGAAGGGTCACATGATTGAGAGTATCAGGGAGCTCAAGCAGTCTTCAGAGATCATCCCACTGTGCCCATCACAGTATGGCTAAATGTTACTGGGCCTGGCAGCATTCACAAATAGACAAAAACCCTTTTCAAGACCTGAAATTGAAAGTATTGAATTTCGTGCTTTAAAAAATATCGACCTGCTTACTTTAATAATTTTAGCGTTTAGTTTCTAAATGATAATATTAGAGATCTTATCATTTGACTTAGCAGATGTGGATAATTTTTTATTCCTAATAAGTGAGAAAACAAATTGAATTTAGCCATAACCCAATTTTCTTTTTAAGGATTCCTGGAGTGCTTGAGAAATTTTTATGAGCTATATAAGAATTTTGATCAGATAAATGCAGCTTATGGGTCTGATGAGTGCCATCTTGGGAATTTTGGGAATTGTAATCATTTTTATGCTCTGTATTTCAACATTAGCATCTCATTGATTCTTTATGGATATATATTAAACAGCTTATGGATCATATTTTATAATTTAACACTCTATAAAGGTCAAGACCAAGATGGCATGCTAGCAGTGTTCAGCTAGATGATGGACGGAGTATTTGAGGCACGGGCACATCCATTTGATCGCCACCAACTGCTGCACATGTTCAAATCTGAAGGGAAATGATGAGCAGATCATAAAGTTTATAAAGAGTTTTCTTGGGAGATAACTCTGGAATCATGCATTCAGGACAGATCCTTGGAGGTTTAATGCCAGGCTGACCCCATATTCTTTCATTTCAGCATCTCTAATTTCTGAGAGGAAGAGGCAGGTGGGCCTGGGCAATGCCAACCTGCCTCTGGGATTCACTAAGCAGACAGGAGAGCTTAGCCTTGGAGAATGAGATAGGGGTGGAGAATGAAGAGAATTAAGAAACTAGCCAGGATAGGAGTAAAGTAGCAAAGGGAAAGTGAGATTTAAAGGGAAAGAAGGGCCTGGAGGGCATTGTGTGCCAAAGGAGGCCAGGTTCTCCTGCTTGCTGTGCCTGCCACCATCTCATCAAGAGTGTAGGGGATAGACTGTGGCCCCAAGTAATGAGCCTTTCTCACCCTAAACTCTATAAGGAATTAAAGTAGACATAAATACTATAGAAATGCAAAACAGAAATATGTAAATAAAAATGAACTCTTTAAGTTGCTCTGTATGGAAAGCCATACCCATAGCTGATTTGTGTATATGAAAAGGGAGGTTTTTCAACTAGTGTTGATTTAAAAATCAATGAATCATTTATGCCTCCATGGGGCCTGCCTTCCAGCCTCTGGCTGCTGACTCACCTATGCAAAATCTCCCTTCCCAGCCTCATCTATGTTAGGCAGGCCTGTTTTTGCCCTTGCAGGCCCTAAACACTGTCATTTGTGGAGGCTTTAGCCAGCATCATAATAAACATATTAAAATGCATCCGCATCCTGCATTAAACATTTATAGTTTCACTATAAATTTTTGAAAATGCTTTGGTAATTTTGCTTTTGAAATTATTTGTCTGTGCATAACTAATTTAATTTACATGGTTGTGATTTCTTCTTCATAAGAATTATATGTACTTGGGAATTCTTGGGAAGTGAGAAGATCCAGCCTAAAAATCATCTTCAAATATAATGGGTTTTTAAATGCATACTAAATTTAACTGTTAATGAACTTGATATACTGTTCTATTTTGTATGCCATTTAATTAAATTATTATTTTGAATTTGTCATTTTCATTTAGTATTTTGTAGCCTTTATTAAATTTTTTTTTTAGAGATAGAGTCTTCTTCTGTTGCCGAGGCTGGAGTGCAGTGGCACAATCATAGCTCACTGCAGCCTTGAACTCTTGGGCTCAAGTGATCCTCCTGCTTCAGCCTCCCGAGTAGCCGGGTCTATAGGCACATGCCACCATACCCAGCTAATTTTATATTATTTATTTTTGTAGAGATGGAGGTCTCGTTAGATTGCCCAGGCTTGTCTCAAACTTCAAATGATCCTTCTGCCTTGGCTTCCTGAAGTGCTGGGATTACAGGTGTGAGCCACCGTGCTTAGCTCTAGTCTTTTTTTAAAGATCCTGTTTTTTAATTTTGTTTCTGCAAAAGCCTGGAAGTTCTAGACACTTAGTGATAGTTGCCTAATGGATAAAAGGCACTGAGCACCCATTGAATTTGTGTGTGTGTGTGTGTGAGAGAGAGAGAGAGAGAGAGAGAGAGAGTGTGTGTGTGTGTATCTGTGTACGTGCACGTGCATGCAGGTGGTCGTGGTGACGGTGGTAGTAGATTCATG
This sequence comes from Sapajus apella, assembly GCF_009761245.1. Taxonomy (NCBI): domain Eukaryota; kingdom Metazoa; phylum Chordata; class Mammalia; order Primates; family Cebidae; genus Sapajus; species Sapajus apella. The sequence goes on from NW_022437055.1 coordinate 255,848, forward strand.
TTTTCTTGAAGCCAGAGTTTCATTTATTTGAATTTTATTCAATTTTCTTTTAACTCTTTGCATTGGAAGCCACTTAATATGCAACCATCATTTCCCCGTGAGACTTCAGTTTTTAGTGTCCTCACCTCAATATATGTTAATTTCCACACAACCTCTTATTCCTCACTTAACAAATATTTATTGAGTGCTCACAATGTGCAAGGTACTGTAGACTTGAAGGAAGAAATATCTTACTTTTTCCCTAAGGCCAGTTCTGCCATCTCCATCTTGGATCTTTGTCCCTCTCAATTACTGAGGGATTTTGCTTGCAACGTTTCTGCCTCTCTCTTCCAGCATCTTTAAAGGCTTCCTCTTTGTTGGTTCCTTCCTCTTTGCTTTAAAGTGGCTTCAGACTTTGTCTACAACCTCTGTTTGACCCATCTAACTAATTTAATTAAAATTGTACTTTGCTCCTTTTTATTTCCAAACCTCTTCAATCTGTGGTGTCTTGTCTCAATTTTCTCACAATACAGCCTCTCCTCAATTCCCCATAATCCTGTTTATATCCTCACCACTTAATGAAACCAAACAATTATTGGTCTCCAGTGAACTCCTTGACACAGCCAAAGAAAGTTTCTTTGGTCCTCATTTTCTTGTCCTATTTTCAGTATTTGATACTGCTAACCCTCCCCTGCATATTCCTTCTTTATCTCTCGTTTTCATTCACTGCAAATGATTTTCAGTACAGGAAAGTAGATGGAATTACAGGACCAACATATGTACCCACCACCCAGTTCTATCAAATCTTGCAACATCACTTTTCAGATTCTGTTTCCAGAGATAAATATTACAGATATATTTGATATTCTCCATATGCCCCTCCCCAGTGTCAATCTTCTCCCTCCCTTAAATTTGGTGATCATGCCCTTTCACGTTTTATATACTATTACAGTACTACTTACCTATTTAGCCATAAGCAATAGATGATATTTTCAGACTTTATATACACAGCATACTATACATGTTTTGCAATTTGCTTTTTGCTCAACATTATATTTTTGAAATTAAACTGTAACTACCTGTAGCTCAGATTCACTCATCAAGAACACTATTATTTATTCATTCACCTGCTGACATTTACTTGGCTTCCATTTTCTGATATTATGAATAATACTGCAATTAACATTATTTTATATGTCTCTACACTGGTAGAGTTTTGCCAGTGTCTATACCTAGAAATAGAATTTCTAGATTGAGGGGTATTACCTTTATTAGATATCATCAAATTGTTCTTCACAGCAGTGCTACCAAGTTAAACTCCTTCTAGCCATAAATCAGAGTTCTACTGCTAGAACCTCAGCAACACTTGGGGTTGTCTGATTTTTTGAATTTTCATAAAACTGATGGTTGTGAAATGGTATCTCATGGTTTTACTTTTCAATTTCCCTGAATAGTATTAAAGTTAGGCATCCTTTCATGTCTTTATTGGCCATCTGGGTTTCCTTGACTATGAATTACTTACTCACATATTTTGTCAATTTTTCTATTAGATTTCTTTATTTCTTATTTATAGGAGTTCTTATATATCCTGGATACTAAGTCATTCATTCATTTAATCAATATTTTTCTAGCATCTACTTTGCTCCAAGAATGGTTCTAGGCACTGAGAATGCAGCTATGAGCAAAACAAACAAAAATCCTTGCACTCATGGAACTCAACATTCTAGTGGGTGAAGGTAAATGATCAATAATATGGATAAATAAAACAGAAATGGTGTAGAGTGGTACATAAGCAGGGAAGAGGGATGGGGAACATGTATGTATAGCAACGGAGAAGGGGATTGTTGAATTGTGATTTTCAATAAGGTGGTCTAGGAAAGCTTCCGTGAGAAAGTAACATTTGATCAAAGACCTGAGGGAGGTGAGAGTGCAGGCAGAGTGAACAGCAGGTGCAAAGGCTCTAAGGCAAGAGTGTGCCTGGGAAGTCCTAGGAACAGCAAGGAGTCAGTGTGACTAAGCAAGCTAGAGAGAGTGGTGGGAAATGGTGGGAAGAGAAGAAGTCAGAAAGGTGATGACAGCTTGTCCTTTTTGTTTGTTTTTTGAGACAAGGTCTTGCTCTGTCACCCTGGCTGGAGCGCAGTGGCGCCATCACGGCTCACTACAGCCGTGATCTTCCTGTCTCAAAGGGACGCTCCCACCTCAGCCTCTAGAGTAATTGGGATTGCAGGCGCTTGCCACCAAACTTGGCTAATTTTTATATTTTTTGTAGAGATACAGTTTTACCACGTTGCCCAGGCTGGTCTTGAACTCCTGGGCTCAAGTGATCCCCCTGCCTCAGCCTCCCAAAGTGCTGGGATTACAGGCATTAACCACGGTGCAGGCCAGTCTGTCTTTTAACTTGCTTATATTGCCTTGAGGTACAAATATTTTGAAATTTTATGTAGCTAAATATCTTATTCTTTGTAGCTATTTTATTTATGTAGCTATTTTATTTGGCTACATAAAATTCGTAAAAGAATTTTATGTAGCTAAATATCTCACTTCATATTCTAAGCTCATAAAGATACTCTTTTTTTCTGAAAGTTATAATTTTGCTTTTCACATTTAGATCTTTTTTAAAAATTTTTTTTAATTTTTTTTTTTTCTTTTTTAAAGATGGGGTTTCACCATGATGGCCAGGCTGGTCTTGAACTCCTGACTTCAGGTGATCCACCCACCTCAGCCTCCCAAAGTGCTAGGATTACAGGCGTGAGCCACCGCGCCCAGCTCACATTTAGATCTTTTATCCACCTGGAATTGATTTTTCTTTTATGGTCTGAGGGAGGGGTCTAATTTTATAATTTTTCAGATGGGTAAGCAGTAGTCTTAGTACCACTTAGTGGCTGATCCATTCTTCCCCCACTGATTTGAAATGTCACACATACTGCATATCAACTTTCCATATATATGTGGGTCTGTTTGGGGGCTTTATATTCTGTTTCATTGGTTGTCTATCTCCACAGTATACTTTTAATTACTATAGACTTACAGTCTTGATATCTAATCTATTTTTATAGATTCTGGAGCAAATGAATAACACAATTGAAAAATTACTTTGGGAAAATATTTTCATGGCTGTCAACAGAGTAAACAGGTCAAAGCAGAGAGTAAAGTCAACAGGATTTATCTAGAGAAAAATGCAATAACCTAGATAGGCTATCACAAGGGCTTCAATAAGTTATGGCTGTTTAAATAGAGAGAAAATAAAGAATCTAAAAGCAATTCCAAGTAAAATATCAACAGGGTGTGTTGACCGATTGGATATAGAGATTAGGAGGGGGAAGAAAATATATGGCTTTGAAGTGAAATGATAATCAGTTAGTTTTGTCACACAATGATGTGTTAATAATGGACTCTATTTGGTAAGAAGCCTGGGCCAGGGATATATATTTGGACATTGCCCAGTAAGAGGTGACCATGTAAATATACTGAATGATGTGGGTCGTATTGACACAACACGTTTGAGATTCCCCCATAGGTATGACTGTGTTTTGTTTCTGTGGCCATCTTCAAAGTCCTCAGAACAATTCTGATGTCACAGGTGGCATTTAGAACCCATTCCTTGCTGGACGTGGTAGAGACGCCCCCAGTCCGTCGGGTTCTCTCGCTGCAGTTCCGCAGGTTGGCCGCAGGGGGCGGAATCTGCGGCGGCCTGGAAAACTGGCGGGGGCGCGAGGCGCCGCTCTCTCTCGGGTCAGATTCTCGGCTCCCAGCTCCCCGCTCCCGGCTCCCGGCTCCCGGCGCCCGGCGCCTGGCGCGGAGCTGTTCCTCAAACGACACGCAGCCGAGGCGGCTGGGTTTGGGGACGCGGGAGCCAGTGTCGTCGGATCCGCTCGCAGTCCGCAGTCCGGCTGAGCCCGGAGGCCGCCTGGATGGATCCGCCGCTCCCGGTCGGAGCCCAGCCCCTTGCCGTATCCGCCGGAGAGAAGGGGGAGGGGAGGCCGCGCAAGGCCGGGGGTGGGGGTCGGGGGCCCTGCAGAACTTGGCGGGCCGGGGCTGCCAGGAGGCTCAGAGGCCGAGCAGAGCGGGGGAGGGGGCCGGCGCTGGAGGTGCAGCAGGGCGGGGGAGGGCGGCCGGGGGGCGGGGCGGAAGACCCTTCCCCCCCAGCCCCGCAGCTCACCACCCCTCCCCACCGCGCTTCCAAAGGAGACCCTTGACTAGCGCCCGCATACTGTCGAGGGTATGGAGATGAAGGGTCCTCACCGGAAGCCCTGCGCCCTGACCCTAACCCAGAGGAACGGGCAATATGAGTAAGTAACCACCTGATTCCCACAGAGGAGGAGAGCCTGCTGTTACCTCTCAACCCCAAACTGCGACGGGTCACCCACTCTCCTCGTATTGAGGCCTCGAGGGCAACAGGTTCAGGTTCAGGTTCAGGTCCAGGTGTGAAGTGCCAGTGCTCTCTAATCTCGGGGCTTCGTCCCCAACTTCCAAGCCTCTGGATTGTGCTTGGTAGTGTGGCTCGGTGGAAGGACTGAATGGGCAGGGAAGCAGGAGGCCTGGCTTTTTAGTTCCTGCCCCTGCAACTGACATGTGTTGTGTAATATTAGGCAAGTCAATAAAGCTTTCTGGGCCAAAGTTAACTCATCAGTTGAATAAAAATATTAACTGCCTTGCCTTATAAAGCCTTTGGAGTTTTAACTGGGGGAAAAATAAATGCGAGAGTGGTTTACAAAAAGTAAAAGTGCTATGGAAATGCTTCATTGTTAACATTACAGACTTGTCCGAACCCTATTCAGCTGGTTTCTCCAGTCTCCCCACCCTCTTATCCCACTTGCTTGAAGGCATATTCATTAATTCAGTAATGGTTTAGTGTCGGCCAGAAACTGCCTCACTTATTGACTTGACTGTTAGAAAGAAAAGGTGATGAAATGTGTAGAAACAGAAATGACAGTTGGTATTTTATCAGTGTGTCACCTTCTACTCTGTCTTAGACATAGGAGCTCAGTAAATACTGTTGACTGATTGATCAAAAGATTATTTTGATAAGCTATCACCATAGCTGCTAACTTCACTCTGTTGTGACTAATGCCTCATCTCAAAAGTATCCATGGTGACCATTACATATCATAGGCTCCTATCCTTGTGTGCCCAAGACACCTCCCTTGGTTATTCACTGGCTTCTTGACATCATATTCCTTCCCAGTTTACAACTTGTTCACTTAAATCTTGCCATCTCCCAACATTGGGTTCTGCCTAAAACCAATTTTCTCAGTCCCCACTTTTAGATCCTCTATGTCTATACTGTCTGATTTACGAGGAAGAAATTCCCACTGGCCAAACCTGCTCTTCACTGAGACTACTGGTGCCATTCTAACTGGATGTCAACTAGTTCTGTGAAGTGGCTCCTTACTGGGTCCTGCTTAGTCAGCTCTATTGGGAAGTTCGTCAAACCCAGATTGCATCAAACCCTGGAAGACTAGTTTAATGAAACTAAACTAAATTCAGAATTTAATGAAACTAAATTCAACAGAAAAGTGGAATGTGACCTTGGGCAAACCAATAGAACTTTTGTGCCTTGGTTGCCTCTAATGTAGAAACAAAATTATGAAGACTGAATAGAATAGCTACATTGTTGAGATGACCACAGCCCAGGATCTGCTCCCTCGAATTAGTAGAGTTGGAACTCTATTGAGCTAATAAGGAAGTCTTTTTTTTTTTTTTTTTTTTTTTTTTAAAAAAAAAGATGGAGTTTCACCATGATGGCCAGGCTGGTCTTGAACTCCTGACCTCAGGTGATCCACCCACCTCAGCCTCCCAAAGTGCTACGATTACAGGTGTGAGCCACCGCGCCCGGCCATAAGGAAGTCTTGTGTTCCAATTCTGTGTAAGTTATGGGAGTATAGTTGGGGGTAAATGTGGGGGCATGGGGGTATAGTTGTTGTATATAACTAACTCTCAGTGGCTGCTTATGTGCCAGGTACAGTTCTAAGCACTTTTCATTAATTAGTTCATTTAGTCCACATGTGAGGATTACTATAAAAGAGTAATATCACCCCGCTTTTGTAGATACAGAAATTGAGGCACTGACACGTTAAGTCACTTGTTCACAATTAGGAAGTAGAATACCTGAGATATGAACCTGTGTAACATGTCTCAGAATTACACTGAGAAGTTTCTCTTGAAATCATTTACTGGCAACACCTAATACCATAATACCATCTATAATCCTTATATTCTTATCTCTCTGGTGCCTTCTCTGATATGAGTGTCCAGAACTTTTTACTTTTGGCCTTTGTGTCCTAGAATTTGAACGCTGTCTTAAATCTTTAGGTCTGTGGTTCCTATTCTCAACCATAGGAAATTTACTTGAGAGACCAAAATTACAATTAAAAATCAGGGTTGTTTTTTTTTTTTTTTTTTTGAAACAGAATCAAACACTAAGATTCATTTTTTTTCAAGGATAATAGATTATGACAAAACCTGTTTGACTTTTAACCTTCCTTTAACAAATCAAAGTGTTTCCTAGGGATAAGGCAGAGTTGGCAGTCAGGATTTGTCACTCTTTTCTGTTTGATGTTTGACAGCTACCAAATTCTGAATTCCATTGTTTTGCTGTATACCGATTATCTTTTTATTCTGAAATGAATAATTAAACTCAGGTCGAATATTTATGCTTATTGTTAGCCCTACTCTTTTGTTGTAATTTAGTGACTAACGCGTAGTAAATAGTCAATAAATGTGGAATTCACTTAAATGCTCAGTTTATTTCTGTTTTGTAATGGTTTTTAACAGTCCAGCCCAGATGAAGCTTTATTGCTAATATTCAACACCCTTTCTTCCTTACATATTTTAGTGTTATAGTGGTTTGTGTTTATCTTCCTCAAAGTAAGCTCTTCCTCCTTAACCCTTGATTTCTCAGCCTTTTATCTGGTTTCTGGTTTCCATCTGGGTTTGTAGGACTCTCCACTCAACTCATGAACTTTCCATATTGAAAGGGGCCTGCCCCATATTCCTGTAATCACCTTAAAATTCAAACCCCTGCAAATTAGGCACGATGGATCAGAGCAGAAAAATACCATTAATACTTTTATTTCCCTTAGTTCTATCTAAGTAATTACTTATCCCATCCCAGGTTATCCTCTTCAAAGTTAACACATTTGAAAATGCAAAAAGCAAAAGCGACAAGCACCCCAAAAAAGACAACAAAACAGAAATCAAACCCTTCAAAGCAATGACATTTTAACGTCAGAAGTTAAACAGTTCTATTTTGAAATTCACCTCTGCTTATGGCGTAATTAAGCTAGTTAATGTATTCAACCGGTATTCGTTGAGCATCTTTTAGGCTGCAGACAAAACAATATGATCTGGTCCTTGGTTTCAAGGAGCTCAAATCAGTGAGGAGAAATAAATATAACCATATGGAGTGTATAAGTTCTCTGTCACAGGGGCAAACAAAGGCAATAAGGCCGCTGGTTCTGCTTGGGGGTATTGAGGAAGGCTTCATGGAGGAGGTGTTATTTGAGGTGAAACTTGGAAAGAAACAGTGTTCCTGGCAAAAACAAAACTAAAAAGCACCTGAAGAGTGCTTGACTTTGGGAATGCTAGTTGACGTTCAGAATGGTTGTTTACCAATAGGTTGTACCTTGATTCTGGGCCATTAAGGATAAATAATAAATGAAAAATAATATTTCAGAAGTACATATGGATTTAGAAGTATGGATTTCATACTGGGGAGCCAGGTTTACTCGTGTTTATTTAGAAATACCAGCATAAACTTGGAAACCAGAGGAAAAACACAAGGGATGTGAAGGCAGTCTGGTTGTGATATCTGCCACTTTGTTGGTCACTGATATTTTGGCTGATCCAGCTGGCTGGGTACCCCCTCTTACTCCTTTATGAATTTGCATGCTTGTTTGAAGAGATTGAACCATTCTTTGGTAAAAAGCCATGGGAATATAATTGGAAAGTTAATTTATAAATTTTCTAATTAATTGATTCCACACACACGAGCAACTGCTGTGTGCCAGGCTCCATACTAGGTACTAGAAATTCCATGGTGTAGCCGGGCACGGTGGCTCAAGCCTGTAATCTCAGCACTTTGGGAGGCCAAGGCGGGTGGATCACGAGGTCAAGAGATAGAGACCATCCTGGTCAACATGGCGAAAACCTATCTCTACTAAAAATACAAAACATTAGCTGGGCATGGTGGCATGTGAGACCATCCTGGTCAACATGGCGAAAACCTATCTCTACTAAAAATACAAAACATTAGCTGGGCATGGTGGCACGTGCCTGTAGTCCCAGCTACTCAGGAGGTTGAGGCAGGAGAATTGCCTGAACCCAGGAGGCGGAGGCTGCGGTGAGCCGAGATCACACCATTGCACTCTAGCCTGGGTAACGAGTGAAACTCCGTCTCAAAAAAAAAAAAAGAAATTC
>NW_022437055.1:264344-302800 GCF_009761245.1 Sapajus apella
GAGGCGTGTTCTCCATGCCATACATCATAAAACCATTGTACAAGTGCCTGGGTAAGAATTGAAACTCCGTCTCAAAAAAAAAAAAAGAAATTCCATGGTGTAAAAACAGCTGTGGTCCCTGCCCTCATGGACTTCACATCTAGCTGTCATTTCTTCACTCTGGTATGCATACTCGGAAGCTATATACTCTGTAATTCATGCCCTTAAACTTGTACGCTGTTTTTAGGATGTATGGCATGGAGAACAGTGTGGGTATTCAAATATTGATCACCACTAGCATCCTTTTAAGCCTCGAGTAATATCTAGCTGTCCTGATGCTCAGATCCAGGGAACTAGACGCAGCTAGTCTAAATAATACAGACTAGATTTGTATAACAAGACAGCGAAGTATTTTGTTGCTAAATGGTTTTTTCAGTGGCTGTTCTTTGATGCGTTCTTCTGTTTCCTAGGTTAATAATCCAGTTGCATGAAAAGGCACAGCATGTTCAAGATATCATTCCTATAAATAGCCACTTCAGATGTGTTCAAGGTACTGGCTTTAATTGCTTAGCAAGTTTTATGTTTTTTCGTGGTCATTACTGCGTTATGTAATACCATACATATTTAAATTTGTCACTGCACATAAAATGAAGTGTATTCCTCTTTGCATAAAAAAGATGACATTGAGGAGATGATACTTTGTCTAAGAATGCTGAAGGGTTACATTGAAATATATTTATATATATGTATGTGTATATAGTCTCATCTGTTTCCTTGGCTTGGGTTAGAAATGTATGTAGATTGTTACCTGTGTAGGTAGTTTTTATGCTGACTGACCTATATATGGATTTAAATAACATTCTTGGGCTTAACTGACACAGTGCTCATTGTAAGGTACCAAGGTCACTTGGATTCACACATATTTGGCACTTTCTCCATATGCTATTTAAAATGAAGACAATTGGCAACATAACCTTGCCAGATTATAATATCTTACACTCAGTTGTGCTGCTTCTTAAACCTTGACATTGGTGAATCGTAAGAAAATTGACACTGGGGAGGAAATATTTGGCCTCTTGTCCTCAAATTTGGGGACTGAGCACAGAAAATCTGTTGTTTCATCTGCTACGATGAAACTTAAAAATTGGGAGGTTTGTGTAGGAGGTGTTGCTTCTGCCATCTCACATTGCTCTGGAAAGGAAATTGATACTAGAGAACAAATGCATTCTGTTTCCAGTAGGACCAGTGGCTTCATCAGGCAGAAGCATTCTATATCAATTGTAGCTTCTTGGAAAACTTGTTTTTTTCAAGACAAGGTCATTTCCCAAGCTCAAGTGATTCTCCCACTTCAGCCTCCCAAGTAGCTGGGACTACAGGAGCACCACCCCCCAGCTAATTTTTTTTGTATCTTTTGTAGAGGTGGGGTTTCGCCATGTTGCCCAGGCTGGTTTCAAACTCCTGAGTTCAAGCAATCTGCCCGTCTCAGCCTCCCAAAGTGCTGGGATTACAGACATGAGCCAGCATGCCTGGCCTTTCTCGGAAAACTTAAATCTTACCTTGTGTGAAATCTTTCTTAAACTACATTGAACTTTTTTGTTGTTGTTGTTTAATCACAAAGTGGCATGTACATAACGTAATGTATTTGGAAAGAACAGGAAAGTGTAAAGAAAATAGGTCACTTAAATTCCCATCCTTCAGAGCTAGACACCAGCATTTTCCTTTTTTCTACACATGCATTGTAGGGTGAGTCATACTCATCTTACACAATTTTTTGTCTGTTCTACATGCTATCATATTATGAGCACTTTTCCATGCCATTAATGGCTATATACCATTCCAGTTTATGAATGATCCATAATGTGATTATTCCCCTATGTTGACACTTGGGTTATTTTTCAGATGTTCATCATATTACTGTTTATACTAGTGAAAAATAACCCAAGTGTCAACATAGGGGAATAAAATAGTAATATTATGAACATTTATATGCACATAATAAGATGTGCATATAAATATACCTCCACATCTCTTATTTCCTCAGAATTTATTCCTTTAAGTGAAAATACTAAGCTAGTGGGTATGACTTTTTAAGAATGCATGTGTTAAGAATTAAAAATAGCTTCAATGAATAGTGTCCATATTGTGTAGAAGAATTAAGTGACAGCTATTTAGCCTGCCCCATGTGAGAGAGACATACTAATAAACAAGGTAGCTGCGTGCCATAGTGTTATTATGGTCACCTCAGTTTTCAAGGTGTGGCCCTTTACAGAGGGGAAGAGCCAAAGAACATGACTTTAATATCCTATGAGCTTTGTACCTTTTTGTTGTACCTCTAGGATCTCTTTTACCCTGTTTCTGATTGTTAGATCGTAGTGCTACTTCTTAGGATCTGGGAAAATATGTGCACACATGTAACGTAGTTCCCCATGACTGAAGGAAGACTTATGTATGATTTTCATCTTTCTATTTCCTGACCTGTTCATCATTTATTTTGTAAACTGTGGCCAGGCACAGTGGGCACTTGTAATCCCAGCATTTTGGGAAGCTCAGGCAGGAGGATTGCTTGAGCCCAGGGGTTCAATACCAGCCTGGGCAACATAGCAAGACCCCATCTCTACAAAAATAAAATTTAAAAAACAACATTTGCCAAATGTGGTGGCACGTACCTGTAGTCCCAGCTACTCGGGAGGCTGAAGCAGGAGGATTGCTTGAGCCCAGTAGTTTGAGGCTGCAGTGAGCTGTGATTGCGCCACTGCATCCTAACCTGGGTGAGAGAGTAAGGCCATTTCTAAAGAAAAAGAAAACCATCTGTGAACACTCAGGTTTTACAGAACTAAAAGTTAATGAAGATCAATAGTAAACATACAATATCTATGTTTTGATGCCCTCATTCCCCTTGTTTAAGCATCTTAATATCGAGACTGCTTTCTAGTATTAAATGATGCCCTAATTCCCCTTGTTTAATCATCCTAATCATCATATCGAGATTGCTTTCTAGTATTAAATGACTTAGTTCCTTGCCAGTTGCTTCTGTTGTACCTGAGTAATAGAGCCAGATAAACAATTCAGTCTTGGGACAGAGGTGGTAAAGGTGAGATGACTACATTTGACCAAGGTAGATCCAGCCTAATCCCAAGGAGTCACTACCCAGAGTTCAATTAGTTAGGAGGGTCTGGCAGGTACAGTTGGTCAAATCCAGAGAAGTCAGAGGGAAAGAGATAGGTTGGGTCTAGACACTAGTTGTAAAGGAAAGAAGTCCAGGAGAACCATCAAGAGATAAGAGAACTCTAAATTTGCAGACTGCTTTGTACCCTGTTGGGGATGGAGGGCCTTGGGCCCACAGGTATTAATTGTAACCTGAAGGTATATTCTACCCTGTGTGGGGCAGGGGCAGAGGTGATGAGATCACTGGGAAATTTTCAGAGAATAGATCTGAGTTAAGAAAGTAATTCACCTCTGGGCTTTCAGGGTCACTTCCTTTGCCTTCTTGTATCTAAAGGAATATCTAAAGGGCACAGAGTTAAATCAGTATGTTATAGTTAAGGGGAGTTAAACTTGCTTTCACTTGAATTAGCATGTTGTTGTGTTCTGTACTATTAATTTCTTGTTCCTTGATTTGCTTTGAAGAGTTCCACTTGGTTACTTCTTCAGTTCATTTTTATTTTAGTTGATTTGCTCATAGTCTTTAGAACCTAGTGCTATTAAAATCCCTTTTTAAAAAATATTAAGCAAAAAAAGGATTTGAAAAAATGTGTTCTAAGACCTAGGAGTAGTGACTGAGAGAAGCAGTTATTTAGTTAGGCATGTATTCTTTTGGTTGTAATGAGTAGTTTTCTCTTCCCTGATCCTACTCTCTTTTTTTCCCCTCTCAGAAGCAGAAGAAACTCTATTGATTCACATAGCTTCTAACAGTGAGTATCTTTCCAAATGTGCTTGATTTTTATTCAACAAATATTTACTTGAACGCTCATTACATTTAAGACACCTTTTGCAGCACATTTTTTAATTTCACCATCTTTTTCTGTAGTCTCCTGTAGCAGCCATACAAATTAGCATTGTTTCCCAAAAAGATGTAGGCTATGCCTAAGAAAAAGCACGCGGCTGGTAAGAATCTTTATAAAAATTAAAAATAATGATCTACCTTTCTAATGCTGAACTTCCTTGAGCTACCGGTATTGTTGCTGTCAGTTAAATCATTGCTATAAAATTGATAATTGTAGGAAGAGCTAATAAAATGTTTAAAGCACATAAGGTTTATTGGTGTGGTTTTTTTTTTTTTGTCATCTTTTAACTGCTATTACATTTTAAGTTTTTTTCCCCATCCTCTTTTTCAACTTTGTTTGTTAAGTCATAATATTTTCCTTTATTTGTTGTATTTTTTTGAAGGCTGAAGAGTCCCTTAAATTGCTTGTCCAGGCAGTCCTTTAAAAAAAAAGTTTGGTCTTTTATTTAAGCCCCATGCCCTCAAGGCATTTCTTTATTAGAGGGAACATGATTTTCTCTTCAATGTTTCCATTCTCTCATTTTTATCTGTTTGAAGCAAATCATCTTTGACTTTCTGTGCAAGTTGTTCTTTGTTTATCATTTAATCGTACTATTTTATGGGGTGGAGAAAATGGGCACTCGATGCTACTGTGAGGTTGCTATGGAAAAGAGTATCTGACCACATGAATCTAAATCAAATTGGTTGCCTTATCTCTTGGTTGAGTCCTTGGATGAGTGGGAACTGGCACAGAGCTTGGCACATTGGGTTTACATAACTTTGTTTAGACAGAGTCCCTGCCCTTGACACTGTTAATTTGTATTGAACAGTTTAAGTAAGCTTTTTTTCTGGCTTGAGTTTTCTTTTTCTTTTTTCTTTTTTGGTCATCGATTTTAGAAGTCTTCAGGGCTGTGTCTGAAAGGCCAGGTAAACCCAGCTGCAAGTATCCAAGAGATAAAATAACTTAATGTCTATGGTCTTACTGTGCCTAGAAAGGAGAAGGCAAAAACAACACTTAAAAAAGCAAAATTAGAACAAAGGCAGTTCTGTAACAACTGACATTGCTGCTGAAATAAGAGATGGAAATGTCCTGTATTTGATATGGAGAGGTATTTGATTCAAAACTGAAAAGTTAAACTGAGCTGTGCCTTTTCTCTTATAAACACCTGATTTTCAGCATTAGTTTTGTTGTAACTTCTTCTACATTAGCCATGTGTTGCTGTGTCCAGAGGTCTAGTTACTGGCTCGTAGGGGGAAAATAGGTAAGTGACCACTTGACTAAAATCCTTTGTCATTTCTATGCATTTAGTAATACTTGCACTGAAACCACATTTTATCTTCATCATTGAGCTTCATACATAAACAGAGTGTGTTGCAGGAAGGAGATCTTTGGTTTGTTAGGTAGACCTGATTTTAATGTAAATATGCATTTTCCCATTTTCTGGATATTGTTGTTAAATGCTTTGTAAGTAATTTTTTCTCATTATAGAAGTAATACATCTTCGTCATATGCCATTTACAAATTCAGAAAAGTTTAAAGTAGCAAATTAAGATTATTTTCCTGCAATCTAGAGATCACCACTGTGGTTAACATTTTGATGTATTTCCTTCTAGTCTTTTATTTATATTTTTACATAATTGGAATCCTCATATATAGTTTTTATCCTGCATCTTCATTTAACATTATATTCTCACATTTTCTTATGTCATTTACAATTGTTTTATAATATGCTTTTGAAAGACCAATATTTCACCATAGGTATGTGCCAAATTTTACTAAATTAACTTCTTTATACAAGGAAGTCAGTAAGTCATTGTCAAGGAACATGATAGATCTATTTTTTTTTTTCAGGTCTTCTTTTATATCTTCCAGTAAAATTTTATCCTTTCTTCATATATATAGTTTTTAGGTTAAGTATTTTGTGGTGGATTTTTTTGCTGCTATTATGAGTGGAATTTTTTTCTATTTCTTTCTAATTGTTTATTACTAGTGTATAGAATAGCTATAGAGTTGTGGATATTTATCTTTTATCCAGTCGCTACATTGAAATTTATTTTTAATCTTTTTTGCTTTTTGTTTTTTTCATTTTGGTAGATAACCCTAATCATCTATAAATAATAATTTTGTCTCTTTTCTAGTAGCTACTATTGTTGTACACTATACCAGTGAGAATTTTGGGACCAGTGGTAAATGATGATGATGTTCGGCTCCTGATTTCAGTGAGAATGCCTTAAGTGGTATTTCACTGTTAATGACATTATTGCTTGTTGCTTTGACAGTTTTTTTTTAAATTAGGAAACTGTGTTTATTTCAAGCTTGTATTTTTTAAAATCATGAATGTATACTGAATTTTAGCACATGTCTTTTGGTATTTATGGTGATGATTTTACTGTTCTTCCTTATTTGACCAATTGGTACACTGTATTGTACTAATTTCCTAATATTAAACTGTCCGTTGTTTATTCATTATTCAACAAATATTTGTTGAGTGCTTTCTATTTGTCAGGCACTTTTGTAAGTTCTGCAGAATGAGTACAGAATGACAAAGATAAAGTTGTTGCTCCTACTTTGGTTCTTGTTTCTGCGCAGTTCAGTACCAGTGTCACACAGATACCTATAACTCATTCATTCATTCTATAAAAATATGAGTGTCTTTTATGTGCCAAGAACTATGCTAGGCTCTAAGGATATAGCAGAAAGCAGTACAGTCATGATACTTTAAGGATTTTTTTTTCCCCTTTATTTATTTTATTGCATTTTAGGTTTTGGGGTACATGTGAAGAACATGCAAGATTGTTGCATAGGTACACATGTGGCAGTGTGATTTGCTGCCTTCCTCCCCATCACCTACATCTGGCATCTCTCCCCTTGCTATCTCCCCCCTACTCCCCACCGCCCACCGTCCCTCCCCTATTTCCCCCCAACTGACCCCAGTGCTTAGTGCTCCCCTCCCTGTGTCCATGTGTTCTCATTGTTCAACACCCGCCTATGAGTGAGAACATGCGGTGTTTGATCTTCTGCTCTTGTGTCAGTTTGCTGAGAATGATGGTTTCCAGGTTCATCCATGTCCCTACAAAGGACCCAAACTCATCGTTTTTGATGGCTGCATAATATTCCATGGTGTATATGTGCCACATTTTCCCTATCCAGTCTATCGTCGATGGGCATTTGGGTTGGTTCCAAGTCTTTGCTATTGTAAACAGTGCTGCAATGAACATTCGTGTGCACGTGTCCTTATAGTAGAACGATTTGTAATTCTTTGGATATATACCCAGTAATGGGATTGCTGGGTCAAATGGAGTTTCTATTTCTAGGTCCTTGAGGAATCGCCACACTGTCTTCCACAATGGTTGAACTAATTTACACTCCCACCAACAGTGCAAAAGTGTTCCTATTTCTCCACATCCTCTCCAGCATCTGTTGTCTCCAGATTTTTTAATGATCGCCATTCTAACTGGCGTGAGATGGTATCTCAATGTTGTTTTGATTTGCATTTCTCTGATGACCAGTGATGATGAGCATTTTTTCATATGTTTGTTGGCTTCGTGTATGCCTTCTTTTGTAAAGTGTCTGTTCATATCCTTTGCCCACTTTTGAATGGGCTTGTTAGTTTTTTTCTGGTAAATCTGTTTTAGTTCTTTGTAAATTCTGGATATCAGCCCTTTGTCAGATGGGTAAACTGCAAAAATGTTTTCCCATTCTGTTGGTTGCCGATTCACTCTAATGACTGCTTCTTTTGCTGTGCAGAAGCTGTGGAGTTTGATTAGGTCCCATTTGTCTATTTTGGCTTTTGTTGTCAATGCTTTTGGTGTTTTGGTCATGAAGTCCTTGCCTACACCTATGTCCTGAATGGTTTTGCCTAGATTTTCTTCTAGGGTTTTTATGGTGTTAGGTCTTATGTTTAAGTCTTTAATCCATCTGGAGTTAATTTTAGTGTAAGGTGTCAGGAAGGGGTCCAGTTTCTGCTTTCTGCACATGGCTAGCCAGCTTTCCCAACACCATTTATTGAACAGGGAATCCTTTCCCCATTGCTTGTTTTTGTCTGGTTTGTCAAAGATCAGTTGGTTGTAGATATGTTGTGTTGCCTTCGAGACCTCTGTTCTGTTCCATTGGTCTATATCTCTGTTTTGGTACCAGTACCATGCTGTTTTGATTACTGTAGCCTTGCAGTATAGTTTGAAGTCCGGTAGTGTGATGCCTCCCGCTTTGTTCTTTTTGCTTAGAATTGACTTGGCTATGTGGGCTCTCTTTTGGTTCCATATGAAGTTTAAGGTGATTTTTTCCAGTTCTGTGAAGAAGGTCATTGGTAGCTTGATGGGGATAGCGTTGAATCTATAAATTACTTTGGGCAGTATGGCCATTTTCGTGTTATTGATTCTTCCTAACCATGAACATGGAATGTTTCTCCATCTGTTTGTGTCCTGTCTTATTTCGTTGAGCAGTGGCTTGTAGTTCTCCTTGAAGAGGTCCTTTACGTTCCTTGTTAGTTGTATTCCTAGGTATTTTATTCTCTTTGTGGCAATTGTGAATGGAAGTTTGTTCTTGATTTGGCTCTCTTTAAGTCTGTTATTTGCGTATAGGAATGCATGTGATTTTTGCACATTGATTTTGTATCCTGAGACTTTGCTGAACTTGCTTATCTGTTTCAGGAGATTTGGGGCTGAGACAATGGGGTCTTCTAGATATACAATCATGTCGTCTGCAAATAGAGACAATTTGACTTCCTCCTTTCCTATTTGAATGCCCTTTATAGGAAACAGACATTAAACTGATAAAATACAGATAATCATAGTTTTAATAAATGTTCTTTTTGAAAAGTACTAAGAGTTTATGAGAGGAGTAAGTATATTAGGAAGGTGGTCGAGGAAAATCTCTTTGAAGAAGTGACATTTGAATCGAGACCAGAGGGGCTAAGTAAGAGGCAGGTGAGGATGGGAGAGAGAAGAGTTTACCAGGTAAAGGAAATCACAAGGCTCCAGGTTGGGGATTAGCTTGACACTGTCTTTGAAATGTAAGAAGACCAGGGTGCCTAGAACAGGTCTTGGGTGCCAAGGTAAGAAAAATAGGCTAGGGGACAGATCTGGCAGGATCTTGTAAGCCTTGGTATTAAATCTGAATTTTGAGATTTTAAAAATGAGAAGAATATGAAGGATTTTATGCTGGAGTGTCATCATTTGCATGGAAGCAGAGAGACCAGTTAGGAGGCTGTTTCAGTAGTATAAGCTAGAGAGTGTGGTGGCAGTAGTAATGAAGATAAGCAGACAGACTTGAAAAATGTTTTTGGAGGTAAAATCAATAGGAATTGGTTTGGGTGTAGGGGGTGAGAGGAAGTGTCAAGGATGAATCTTGGGTTTCTAACATGACTGTGGATGATGGTACAATTTGCAAAAATAAGAACATTGCAGAAAGAATGAGTTTTCCTTAAGAGGGAAGGGTCAGGAATTCAGTTTTAGTCATGTTAGTTTGAGATTTTTTTTTTTTTTTTTGGAGACAGAGTTTCACTCTTGTTACCCAGGCTGGAGTGCAATGGTGCGATCTTGGCTCACTGCAACCTCCACCTCCTGGGTTCAGGCAATTCTCCTGCCTCAACTTCCTGAGTAGCTGGGATTACAGGCATGCGCAAGCATGCCCAGCTAATGTTTTGTATTTTTAGTAGAGACGGGGTTTCACCATGTTGACCAGGATGGTCTCGATCTCTTGACCTCATGATCCACCCGCCTCGGCCTCCCAAAGTGCTGGGATTACAGGCTTGAGCCACTGTGCACGGCTTTTTTTTTTTTTTTTTGAGATGGAGTCTCACTGGACTCCAGGCTGAAGTGCAGTGGCATGATCTCGTTTGACTGCAACCTCCGCCTCCTGCCTCAGCCTCCTGGGTAGCTGGAATTACAGGCACCTGCCGCCATGCCCAGCTAGTTTTTGTACTTTTAGTAAAGACAGGGTTTCACCATGTGGGCCAGCGTGATCTTGAACTCCTGACCGCAGGTGATCCACCTGCTTTGGCCTCCCAAAGTGCTAAGATTACAGGCGTGAGCCACTGCACCTAACCGAGTTTTTTTTTTTTCAAACACTTGAGTGTAAATGATAAATTGGTATGTGAATGTATGCATCTGAATCTCAGAAGAAAGGTCTGGGTCACTAGCACGTAGATGATATTCAGAACCATAAGAGATGATGTGATTGTGTGTGGACTCTGCTATCTAATACAGTAGCCACTAGCTACATGTGCCTATTTAAAATAATTGGAACTAAAATGAGAAATTCAGTCCCTCAGTTGCAGTAGTCACATATCAAGTTGTTAGCTACCATAACGAATAGCACAGTTATAAAGCATGCCTATAGTCACAGAAAGTCCAATCGGACAATACTGGTATAGAATGAGAAAAAGATCTATGTTTGAACTTGAGGGACTCCATGTTTTAGAGGTTGGATAGAGGAAGAGGTACTTCAAAGGGCACTCAAAATTAGTGATGAGAGAGAGAGAAACTAGATGAGTATGGTATCGTAGAAGCCTTTGGAAGAGATTATGTCAAGCCCTGATTAACTGTTGATTTCTGCTAATAGGTCTAATAAGATGATTAAAGAATATCCATGGGATGGAGGTTATTGGTGAACTTAAAGCAATTTCAGATAAGTGGTGGGTATGGAGGTCATATTGGAGTGGATTCAAGTGAGGAATGGGAAGTGAGAAAGCAGTGACTGTGTCTTTTAAAGAAACATGACTGGAGGGGAATATAGAGATGAACTGGAGTTGGAGGGAAATCTGAGATCCAGGAAGATTTTTGTTTTTCAAATGGGAAGGACTTAGAACACAGTTACATGCTAATGTGGAGGAGCCAGTGAAAGGGAAAGCTTAAAGACATGGGGGTGTGTCTGCGGAATAGTTGTGAGTGTAAGATTACTGAGAGAATCAGAGGGATTGTAATTCAGTGAAGAAGCCTTGATAGGAGGAATCTTCTTCCTTGTTTCAGCAGGGAAAGGATGAGATGAGTACAAATACAGATAACTTTCCATGTGATAGCTTTATTTTTTCTCTGAAGTATGAGCTGAAGCATTCTGCTTAGAATAAGAGGCCTCAAGAAGATGGGGGATCCAAATTCTGAGGATAAATTGGTATGGAACAGTTGTTTCAGATAGTAGTAGGAGACCGATCGACTGTGGGAACTTAGGTTGCTTCCTATGATAGAGGGCCTGGTTGAGATTGGCCATCAGGAATTTATAATGATAGCCATCTGGGTGTGGGTATGCATATATACGCCCTCTGGTTGTTCAGGTATAAGTACAGAAAGGCAATTAGTTGGATTTCTGAGGGTTGTTATTTAGCCAGATAGGTGCCATGGAAGAACAGAGAGGTAAGGCACTTCTGGGTTTTTGCAACAGAGTGTAATCATGGCATCCGTTTGATTAAAAAAGGAAGTGAGCCGGGCGCGGTGGCTCACGCCTGTAATCCCAGCACTTTGGGAGGCCAAGGCGGGTGGATCACGAGGTCAAGAGATCGAGACCATCCTGGTCAACACGGTGAAACCCCGTCTCTACTAAAAATACAAAAAAACTAGCTGGGCATGGTGGCACGTGCCTGTAATCCCAGCTACTCAGGAGGCTGATGCAGGAGAATTGCCTGAACCCAGGAGGCGGAGGTTGCGGTCAGCCGAGATTGCGCCATTGCACTCCAGCCTGGGTAACAAGAGCGAAACTCCGTCTCAAAAAAAAAAAAAAAAAAAGCAAATAAAAAAGGAAGTAAGAGCAGGAAGGGGTTGACAGATAGTAAGAAAATGGAAGAATCAATGGGCTGGAGGTTCCCATGAGGTCCAAAAAAAAAAGTTACAGTGGGGATAATGAGCAAGTAAGTTGGAAGGAATAACAGATCAGGGTAGGATATTTGAATTGGAGGTTTATGAAGTGGTAGTATTTCTATGATGACCAAATCCAGGGTATAACTGAGAGGGTCCCGGTAGCAACTGAGGGAGTGGTGGCTGAGGTGGAGGGAGAGTTTCACTGGATGAGGAAGTTGAAGGTGTTGACTGGGTTTTCTGTGCTAGTTTTAAAGGGACCCAAAATGGCAGGAGATTGAGTGGAAACAAAGTCTTATGAGCCAGGTATTGTATCTTGGATTCTGAAGTTTCCCGGAGAATGGTTGATGATGTTGTAGAGGAAAGGGAGGAAATGGTAGAGCCCAATGGGTGAGCCTCAAAGGAGAAAGGATTTTGCCTGAGGGAGAAGGAGAAAGAATAGTCTGGTGGTGGTATTAGGACAAATAAAGACACCAATACAAAATAACTTCAGGTGTGAGAGAATACAAACAGCCTCCATTAAGAGGGTTGTAGCAGAAGTACTCCTAGGGACCAGCCAGTTTTGCGGTTGACTCTGAGATTTAATGTGGATACAAGGTCAAATCACTCGGAAACTACCAGAGCCTGGGCTTCACCTCCAGAGATTCTGTTTTAATTGTCCTGGAGTGGGGCCTGGGTTAAATATTGTTTTTAAAGTGCCTCCTGTAATTTTAATGCATGCATAGTTGGGAACTACTGAGAGATGCAGAGAATATTCAGATGAAGTTGAGGATGTAGGAGTGTTTGCTTATCACAGAGCTCCAGAGGGTTCTAGGCTGGACAAGAAGAGTAGAAGGTTGACGCTTGAGGTAATTTGTTCTCTTTCCCAAGCAACATGGTGAGAGAGCATCCAGTGTTATTTTGTAAGCAATTTCTGAAATCTTCTGGCCCATTAAATAGGTCAGTTATATATTTGGTAAAATATGTCTTTCAAGAATTGTGTGTTTATGCGTGTAAGAGAGAGAGAATATGGGTTCTTGTTCTAAATTTATGTCAGATAGAAACTATTCTATAACCACATTTAATATAAATTACCTGAGAACGGAAGGACTTGTTAGGCCCTGAAGGAGTTTTCCCTGTATCTTCATGGCTGCTATAATTGACACTTTATTCCTTCCCTCTCTTTTTTCCTCTCTACAGTGGCACCCTCATTAATTTTCTTATCTCTGGTCTATTTAGGTGACTTCCTTCACATTTTTTCTCCATTTTTATATCTTTTCTTCTAGTTAATCATTTTATTTTTCTTTTTGTAACTCATTCTACAAAGATAGAAACAAGAAATGCGGGGGACAAAAACCCATAGGTTCAGAAGTGGATTTCCACCATAAAAAAACTAGGATTTTCATTTCATTTTCTCATGTATTTGTTATTTACAAGTGTGAAAGAGTCCAGTTCATCAGTCATTTATTAAATACCTTCTGTCTCTGAAGTCTGATGTTACTGTCACCAGTAGAGTGACCAGCAAGCCTTGTTTGCCTGGGACTTTCCCAGTCTTAGCATTGGAAGTCCCGAGTCCTAGGAATCCTCTCAGTCCCATACAATGCTGGGACAGTTGGTCACCCTAGACTGCTGAAAGTGCTGGGCTCCCTGTATGTGCACCCTGCATGTGTACCCTGCCTCTTGCCCTGAAAGAGCTTGTAGTTTCCAGGGGCATGAGAAAACAACGTATGTAATAAATCAGTTACAATAGGAATAGAAGCAAGTACATAGGTTTCCTGGATCACTGCATCCAAACAGATGATACAGATGATAACTATAGGGCATCAGAAAAGGGGAGACAATATGTTGCACACATAAGAAATTAAAGTCCTAGCTAACTTTGCTTCTAATTCTCCTAGTTTCCAATTGGCTATACTTGAACCAAACCACTTCTGAGCATAGGTCAGAATATTGCTTTTGTATGTTTATTCAAGACATACATTTTAAACTTGAGATAATGAGTTGTAGATGCTTCTTTTCAGAATACTTCAAATCACTATTTTAAAATTATTTGGTAAATTTAATCTGTACTTATGGACAAACCATCCTACTACTTTTATTCCCTTCATGCTTCAGATACTCTGACAGTGTGATCTGGACCTGAAATGGTAGGAATTTCCAGCTAAGGGATAGGAGGAGGGTGATTGAGGAATTTACATTTTGCTAGAATTTGATGGTCCCTGCTTTGACGTCTGAGAGATAGATCAGAAAGCAGGAAAGTATGATTTTAGTATGTGTCATATCCGTAGATTGTGCTGCTCATTGACAGAGTTCATCAACCCTAGGAGTTCTTACTTCCCTTGGGGTTCCCTCTCTGCATCACCCCCTCCACCACTGTCATACTCTCTTGATCTTGTACATGCGCTTCCTATATTAGAGGTCTGACTATTTATGATCTGGACCTTCTTCTATTAACCTGATAAATTGAGAATATGATCCCAGTAAAACATTTTATCCCATAGCAGTCTGTGTATGGATTTCAATTCTTTTTAGGTGGCTGCAAAATTCGGGTTCAGGGGGACTGGACCAGAGAGCGCTGCTTTGAAATCCCTGATGAGGAACTCGGTTTGAAGTTCCTCTCAGAGGTCCTTGTTGCTCAGAAAGGTAACTCAAGACTCAGTAATTTTCTTTCTTCTATTTGAACGGGAATGAAATTCTGACATGCTGATACAGAGGGAAATGGCCATTGGCAAAATACCTCACCCTTTAAGCCCTGATAGCTGATTTTTTTTTTCTTCGGGAGTAAACACAGGGATAGGTTAGGGAACAAACCTGCCTGGCTGTAAGGACACTAAGCCACTTTCCAGAATCTTCAGTGTCATGGCAAGCATAGCTTACCATAGACTATAATTCTCCTTCTGCCCCCTGATGACCCCAGAGCTGCCCTCATTTCCTTAGTTTCTTCTATATCCAAAAATGGTGCTGGCCCCTGCATGTAAGGAATGTTGAAAAGAATGGCTTTTCGCTATGGTAAATTCTACTCAGTGAAAGACTTCCCAGCTTCTGACCATGAACCATATCTCTCCAGCTCAGTCACAACTTCTTGTTCCAGAGCAAAAGGACTCATCCAGCTGGTACCAGAAATTAGACACTAAGGACAAACCTTCTGTTTTTTCAGGTACTGAAAAGTTTCTGGTTCCCTGGTTGCTATGGTCATTGCAGAGTCAGTAGATTTTGTCAGGCCAAATATGATGATGTAGATTAAAGCCAGTGTCAGACACATTCTCCTGCAGAATAGTTTTATCAAGTGCAGGCCCACTGACCAGTGTTTACTCCTCATCCTTTCTGTAGCATGGTAGCTTTTCAGGAGCCAGCTTAGCAGGGTGTTAGAAAGTACAAGCTCCAGAGCCAGATGGCCTGGGTTTGAGTCCCACCCAAGTCAAGGACTTACTAGTTATACAACTTTCATCAAGTTACTCAATAACTCTGAACTTCCATTTTCTTTTCTGTAACATGGTAAGAAGTTTAATAGTACTTACCTCATAGAGTTTTTGTGATGATTAAGTGAGATAATGATATAATCCCTTACTGTTCAACCAGGCATTGTACTAAGTCTTCAGTAAGTGTTAGCTATTACTAGTCTGTAAACTATTGTTCTAGTTAGTGTATCAGTGCTTCAGGGATGGGTGTGCTTCTTCGAACCCCAATCCAAGTAACTTCTACCCTTATGGTAGCCTTCTGTTTAGTAATACCACTGATCAAATTGTGATCAAATCAAAGCCCTGTTACCCTGGATATGTTAGATGTTAGCTTTTTTCCCCCTTTGACTCTGGGGTCTGTGTCTTTCAGGGCTTCTTGGATTTGAAGACAATTTTTCTTCTATGAATTTGGACAAGAAAATAAATTCACAAAATCAGCCTACTGGGATTCATCGGGAACCCCCACCTCCACCTCCTTCAGTGAATAAAATGTAAGTCCTATGTAAAAACATATTTCCCCTATAGGAGAATTATAGTTTAAACAATTTTACTTTTGAATCTTTTATTTGCTAGGCTTCCACGTGAAAAAGAAGCTTCTACCAAGGAGCAGCCCAAAGTGACCAATACCATGCGGAAGCTCTTTGTACCAAATACCCAATCCGGGCAGCGGGAGGGTCTCATTAAACATATCCTGGCAAAGCGAGAGAAAGAATATGTCAACATTCAGACTTTCAGGTTAGTGTCTCTTTTGCTTCCTGAGTCCAAAAAGTAAGTAGGTATAACAGACAGTGGCCTGTTGATATTTAAGACATTAGCCTAATTAAGAATCAAAATATGATAAAAAGGAATGGTCGCCTGTTTCAAGCTCCTGTCTCTATGCTGGCCAGTAACATGCATATCAGAAATAATGCAGATGCTACAGTTTTCCTTGGATTTTCTTTTTTTGTGTGTGAGTCAAGCTTTCTTTGTCGCTCAGGCTGGAGAGCAGATCATGGCTCACTGTAGCCTTGACCTCCCAGTCCCAAGCAATCCTTCCACCTCAGCCCCCACAAGTAGCTGGGACTACAGACGCACACCACCACACCCAGCTAATTTTTATATTTTTTATAGAGAGTGGGTTTCGCCATGTTGCCCAGGCTGGTCTCAAATTCCTGAGGTCAGGCAAAAAAGTGTTGGGATTATGGGTGTGAGCTACCGTGCTTGGCCTTCCCTTGGATTTTCTAACTACTAATAATGCCATGTCTACTAATGTCTCTATTGAGTCTTTTGGGTTTTTTTGTTTGTTTGTTTGAGACGGAGTCTCACTCTGTCGCCAGGCGCCAGGCTGGAGTGCAATGGCGCAATCTCGGCTCACTGTAATCTCAGCCTCCTGAGTTCAAGCAATTCTCCTGCCTCAGCCTCCGGAGTAGCTGGGACTGCAGGTGCACGCCACCACACACAGCTAATTTTTGTATTTTTTAGTAGAGACGGGGTTTCACCATGTTGGCCAGGATGGTCTCAATCTCTTGACCTCCTGATCCGCCTGCCTTGGCCTCCCAAAATGTGGGATTACAGACGTGAGCCACCGCACCTGGCCTCTGTTGAGTCTTAAAGAATCAAATCAAGCTCACATCTACTAGAGAATTTTCCCCTAGCACATTCCGTAAACAAGCCTGTTTATATATCTGGCCTGCTAAGTTTTTTTTTTCTCAACAATATCAGAAAATTAAAGTTCATCATTACCACTAGCTCTTAACTTACTTTGGTAAGTAAAGTAAGTTTCACCCAGTCCTCTTGATTGGGAGGTCTGTCTTGGATTCTTTCACCTGTATTATTTTTTGTTCATCTTTACTTGTTGACATCGTCTTTTCTGGACCTGTGTTTTTGCTGCATGTGAGGTACCATGTGGTGTGTATTGCCAACGCATGAAGCAACACCACCTTTCTTTGTTACTCATGAGCAGAATGTACCCTTCTAGTCCAAGATTCTAGTCCCATCTGCTATCCTGTCATGCCTCGTTTATTCTAATTCAATCATAACTATATCCCTATGCTAAAACCTCCAGTTCCTGATATTCCCCACTATGCTTATATTTGTGTGTAAACAGCTAAGACAGTCATGAGTTTTCCCTTCTGCTTTCCCCCTTAATACTATGTCTGCCTCCTCAGAATTTCCTACACAGATGTCCTTGTAATCCTTCAGGAAGTGAGTTTCTGGAGTGAGCTATAGCCCTGTATAGAACATTTATCCATATTTGACTAGCTTACAGCATGCAGATACCTCTTTCCCATCCGTAAGCTCTCCTTTCAAGTATGAGTTTAGATGGAGTTTAATTGAAAGGAAATGTGCTATAGCAATTACCTTTGCATTTTTTAAAAATAGAGACTTGGTTTCCTTCTGTAGTTTTACTTAATGTAAAATTTAGAGAAAATAAGCCCACTGCCTTTGTGTTATAGATGCAAAAGATTTTTCTTACATGTGTGGCAAAACATTTTGAGGATTATGTTAGCATATTGTGAACATACCTTTGTATAGAAATTAAAAGAAAGACCTTCTGTTGGTTTATACTTGATCTTTGTTTTCAAATTATCTTTTCATATTATGTATTAGATTTTTTGTTGGAACTTGGAATGTGAATGGCCAGTCTCCAGATAGCGAGTTAGGACCTTGGCTGAACTGTGATCCCAATCCTCCTGATATCTACTGCATTGGGTAAAGAACACTTCTGGAATTTCCTTTTGGCTATATGTTTGGTGTTAGTTTACATGATGTTTTGCCTTTAAAAAAAAAAAAACTATTTGGTAAAACCTACTGTAGACTATATGCTTGAGTTAACTTGTGGGTCAAATTTGTGAGATCAGAAAGGAACAGATACCTAAAATGGTGTGAGGATGCATCTAATTTTCTTGAAACCCGTAGGAATCTATATTCTGCATAGAAACTAAGACTTGAGGTCAGTTCTAACAGTGATAATTCCTAGGATATAAGAGCAAAGCTCTACTGTTATCCTCTGTGGGAGGATAACAGTTTATTGGTTTATTTTTTGCATAGTTTATGAATGTACTTGTGGGAATTCTTTAGAAAAGAAAGCTACTTGTCCTTACTGATAACCTGGGTGAACAGAGCAGCTCTGTAAAATTTCTCTCTCTCCCATCTTTTTTTCATCTAAAGTTTCAACATATGGGACAGGAAGTAGCCAGAAATAATTATGAGATATGTATAGATCTCACATCCCTTTTTTCCTCAGATTCCAAGAACTGGACTTGAGCACAGAAGCCTTTTTCTACTTTGAATCTGTAAAGGAACAAGAATGGTCCATGGCTGTAGAGAGGGGTTTGCATTCCGAAGCCAAGTATAAGAAAGTAAGGCACATTTAATTATCTTTTTAAGTATATGACTGACTAGGGCTCACCGGGAGTTATTCCATTATCTACAACTTGTTCCAAAAGAATAGTTTAATTGAATTATTCTCTATGTGTAATACTGGGATAGGGCAGACTGATCATTCATCCTTACTTCCTAGAAAAAAAATTCCCTATGCTTTCTGATATTATATTTTCATTGCTTAGATAGCTTTTAGGGGAAAAACAGACTTTTATTATTCTTATATCAATAATTAGTTTGAAATAATTACATATATAAGATTTCCAATTTGTGCAATGAAACTTGAAGATTGAGATTACACACTGACATGGTTGGAACTGAATGCTTTCCAGAAAAGCAGTATAAAATGTGGGTGCATGGTGCATGTTGCAATCAGAGCAAGAACAGAAGTGGTGTGGAATTTGAACGAGTTTTAAACTTGCTTTTAAGTTAAGAAGAGAGTTGACCTTAGTAAGATGGGCCAATTTGGTTGTCTTTAGAAGGTATGTGGTAGAGGCATTGAACTACCAGAAGAGTTATTTTAATTACAGGGCTATCATACTAAGTTCTCTAAAAGAAGTAATGTGAGTAATTTTTCTCTGCATCTTCTAACAGTTTATATAGATAATAAAATTCCTGGGGATGGTATTCCTCTTATGTAGGTCCCTGACTAATGCATATCTCAGACTTATTTCTAGCTGGAGTTCACAAGTTAAAAATAAGTGAAGTAAAAAGGATTGCTGTTTGGCTGATTTCAATTTCTTAGAAAATTAAACATCAGAAACTAGAAAGGAAAGGTGGAAGGAACAAGCTGGGATGGATAGTGGCTTTATTATTTGAACTTTTAATGCTGCTTACTCCTGGTAGGCTAAGAAGTGATGAAAAGAATGGATCTAGAGCTGAATGTACTGATTGTCCCTCCAGGCTTTTAACTTTTATTGGCCAGAGCCAGATTAGGGCCTCCCCAGAAAATATTGGTATCCACTTGATGGGGTCCACTGAGAAATTAGAGGATATGTATTCAAATTTGGGCATCGGTATATCATCTTGATGGAAAATTAGTTGTGGGGAGTTAGATATGTGGCAAAGATTGGTGTTAATATTAACCTTTTGTAACTCCCTGGAACTCATAGGTTCAACTGGTGCGCCTTGTTGGGATGATGCTCCTTATATTTGCCAGAAAGGATCAGTGTCGATATATTCGTGATATTGCTACAGAAACAGTTGGAACTGGAATCATGGGGAAAATGGTGTGTTACTTTGGAAATGAGCTTGATTAGTATTTATGTTCACGTAAAGTTCAGTTGCTAGTTCTGTGTACTAACTGAATAATTACTCTTGCTAACAGGGAAACAAAGGTGGGGTAGCTGTGAGATTTGTATTTCACAACACCACGTTTTGCATTGTCAATTCCCATCTGGCTGCCCACGTGGAGGACTTTGAGAGAAGGAATCAAGATTATAAGGACATTTGTGCAAGAATTAGTTTTGTGGTCCCAAACCAGACCCTCCCGCAATTGAACATCATGAAACATGAGTAAGTGGTTAACTCACCTGTAGCCTTTGAGTGGTGGCTACAGGAGAGTTTGGATAGTGAAGAGATTAAATGTGGTGAGATACTGTAGAGCTGTGAAGAGTGAAGATTGCTAGTGAGGGATTAGGGTCACAAAGAGAGGGTTTTTGAGGAATAACAGAATTATTGAGGCAGAGAAATTAGACTTGATATCAGAGGAAAGGATAGTTCTATTAGTGGAGCATCTAGAATAATGCTGGAGGGTCTGTAGTTGGGGTCAGTTTTTATTGTTTTTATGATAAAATAGAAGTATTCATTGTAAATGTAATAAAAGATAAAAGTAAAATTTTCTCATTTCTTACTCTCTACCTGGCCAGTCTCTCTCTCCAAAGGAAACTGTTCTTAATAGTTGGGTGTGTATCCCTTTAGATCTGTACTGTTCAATAGGACAACCAGTAGCCATATAGGGCTGTTAGGTACTTGAAAGTGACTGGTCCAAATTAAGATATGCTGAATGCATAAACTATATATTGGATTTTAAAGACTTAGGAAAAAGATGTACAATATCTTGATTTCTAAAATACTGGTCGCATGTTGAAATGATAATCTGGATGTATTGAGTGAAATGAAGTTTATTAATATTTTCATTTGTTTTTTTTTTTCTTTTTAAATGCGCCACTAGAAAATTTTAAATTATATTATGAGGTGCATTATGATTCTATTACACGGCGCTATCGTAGCCTGTATTCACATACAAACACACACATATATACTTGGTGTATATGACTGTATTTATCCTATTTATTGTGGATCCCTTTCCAAGCCAGTATGTATAGATCTACACTATTCTTTTTAATGGCTGTGCTTATTAAAAATAGGGGCAGCAGAGAGAGGTCAGTGAAGAATGGGATTTAATAAGCATAGAAGCAGAGATGTGTTGAGGAGTAGATATGGTGGTGGTAGAAAATGATTAGTTTTAAAGAAATTAATATGGGGAATAGAGTAATTGGGGAAAGAGGAGGATTCAGCTGTTTTCCATAATGTCTCAATAATTAGGAAATTAGGATCGTGTGGAATTCTGTTTCACAGTGGTAAGGTCAAGGCCTTAAAATTTATGGTCATGAAGTTGCCATGAAATTCCATAAATTTATTTCCCCAGATTCCATAAATTTCATGTTGCGTTTGGGATTGTCAGAATGACCTGTTGGGAACTTCAGGTCACTCAACAGGGGAATCCATTTTGACGTGGTAATTGCGTTGTTTCCTTTTGCAGGGCTCTCAGCATATCTAAGGGCCTGTTGCTGTTATTGGGAGCTGAGGATCCCATGGAATGCCAGTCTCCTTTCTGCCTGTGACTTGGGCAATGGTAGACAGATTAGGCTACACTAGAGAGCCCTAGGCCTAATTTTCTTAGTGGGTCCTGTCTGGGAGAGCTGTCACTCAAACCATGCAGACCTTAGTGGAGAGCCTGCAGAACTTCAGGAGTCTGAGAGGCAGAAAATGTTCAAATTCTCTTCCCCTAAAGACCTGGCTAGCAGCCAGGCAAAATTTTGAAACTACTCCAGCAAATAAACTGCATGCTTCTCAGTACATTAACTCCTTGGCTTCTGAATCCCATACATAATATTTCCCATTTTCATTCTTCGTGTATAGAGTACCTGTTCTCCCACCTATTTGGTAATCCATTGTCTCTCTCAGGTGTTGATAGTAGTTGCCCTCAAAGGATTAGTTACAACTTTAAACCCCTTGTATGATAGTGGTGAGTGAGCCCTTACCAGTAATTTACCCATTTTTCTTCTCTCCATCCTTCTCTGATTTTTTATGCTAATTGCTGCTACTTCTGTTCATGTATTTTATGATCTTCAGTGTTGTCATATGGTTGGGAGATTTAAATTATAGACTCTGCTTGCCTGATGCCAGTGAGGTGAAAAGTCTTATTAATAGGAATGACCTTCAGAGACTCTTGAAATTTGACCAGGTAAGTAAAGTTTCATGTTATAGGAACTTTCCTAATGGGAGATGAGATTGTTAGTTATGGGAGGTATATCTTACTCTAGGAAAGGATGCAAAGGTCTTATTGTCTTGTGAAAACAGTGTGACTGGTGATGCATTGACCACATATGAGATTTGTAGTGCTTTTATTAAACACTTGGATGGGAGGAGGGAAGATAACATTAGTGATAAAAAGTAAGTATAACATTTATTTAAAACGTCTTTATCAAGAAGAGATTTCAGAGATGGTATAAATGAGTTGGTGAATGGGTGGGGTTAATTGGAGAACACTTCCTGGAGGAAGTGAGCCTTCAGCTATGTTGATGTGGTTTGGCAGATGGAACAGGGAAAACTGTTCTATGATTACTTGGCAGGCTGAGGAACAGCTTGGAGGTAAAAGAGGGAGGCCCCGTGAGGGGGATTGGGAAGCACAGCAAAGAAGTTTGTCTGGGATGAACAGCGTAGGCTATGGGCTCATGGGAACTAGATGATAAGTTGAAGCTAGCTGGTATTTAAAACCTGCAGAAAAAGCATTGATACTGTAACATTTATATAAAACTTCATACTCAAGAACCTGGTTTCCATGTATTTGAGGCAATAAATTTGCCTCAGAACCTGGCATGTGACTTGAATTTTTACTTCAACATATGGATACTGGCTGCTAAAAGTGAATGCTTCTTATTGAGGGAAGAAAATGTTTTGACTTCATTCAAATGTCTAAATCTTTATGAGAGCCTTTTCAACCTTCAAGTGTAACCAACATTCAGGTGTTTTGCAGTAGAATGGTTTTTGTCATGAGCCATTCTTGTCTGTGTCTACCTTCACATTGTGGTTGGCTGGCTAATTTATTTGCATTTTCTTTCTCTATTCTGCCTCCAAAAGGGGTACATTTAGGATAAAATCTGAGTTATATAACTCTGGTAAAAATATTTGAGTGAGGCTCTTTCCAAACACTTTGTAACTATTCACTGAATTTGGTTTGTGGAATTATTCATTCAACATTTGTATGCTTTTTCTTTTTTTTTGAGACGGAGTTTTGCTGTTGTTGCCCAGGCTGGAGTGCAATGGCACGATCTTGGCTCACCGCAACCTCCGCCTCCTGGGTTCAAGCAACTCTCCGGCCTCAGCCCCCGAGTAGCTGGGACTACAGGCATGCACCATCATGCCCAGCTAATTTTTGTATTTTTAGCAGAGACGAGGTTTCACCTTGTTGACCAGGATGGTCTCGATCTCTTGACCTCATGATCCACCCGCCTCGGCCTCCCAAAGTGCTGGGATTACAGGCTTGAGCCACCGCGCCCGGCTGTATGCTTTTTCTTTACATTAAAATTGTGCTGGATGATTCCTGCCCAGCTCCAAGGAACTTACAATTATTCAGATTGCATTTTTCCATTTTACCCTCTGCTACTATTAGCAATAAAAGAATAGTGATATGCTAATAACAAGCATCCTATCTGAGGGTGAGTTTAGATGCTGTGGTAATGCTGAGATTTAATTAATAAGGTACAGAAATTCCATTTGTGTGCACTTACCACAGTTGTAAAGGCTGTGTAACTAGTTACTTAGAAATAGGAACAGTGGCTTATCAACCTGATTATCTCATATATTAAGATAGTGTTAACCTACTTATTTGATACTTCTTTCTACCTGTAGCTAAATATTCAGCGCACACAGAAAAAAGCTTTTGTTGACTTCAACGAAGGGGAAATCAAGTTCATCCCCACTTATAAGTATGACTCTAAAACAGACCAGTGGGATTCCAGGTAAAGTAATAAGAACCTTCTCACAGAAAAGGTTGAGGCTTGATTTATTTCTGACCCTCCATATTGGTAAGGGGCTAGGAATTTTTTAGGCCATGCCATAAGCAGATGTAAAAACCTAATGGCTCAGTGCCTCCATGCTATTGTAGAACAATAAGAGTGTTTCTTTCATCTATACTCAAAGGTGAGCCTGTCGTAGGGAAGTTATTACTTGTATGTCAAGTTATTACTTATATGGGCTGCCTACAGTGCCTTATTTCTCTCACCTCAGCAGACTTGCTTAAATTTTTCCCTTCCTGATCTTGCCTTTATTTCTTACCTATTGCCTGCTCTGGCTCTTTTTTTCCCAAACTACTCAGCTATTTAACTCAGGGTGCCAGAAGGCAAAGAGCCTTGAAAGGTTCTAGCACAGTAGCTCTTAATCCTTAAAAGACCTTAGAATCTCTTAGGGAACTTCAAAAAATACTGATACTTGGACCTAACATCTGCTACTGCTGGAGAACACTGAGAACCACTGTTTAGTAGACTCTTTTGATTTCCTAATCACCCTAGTAAAGTGCACCCAGTAAGTTCTTAGTAACTATTTGTCCTCTACCTACTGTCTGTTTCTTTCTTTCTTATGGTTTCCTAGCTGGCTGAGCACAGAAACTTGAGAGAGAAAGAATCCACAGGCATATTCAGCAGTTTCAAACTCTGAGAGTACTGGGGTGGGGAGGAGTTGATATTGCTTTGCTCCTAGGGAACAGGCCAGCAAATGACACTGTTAGATCTTGTACACTTTGCTCTGTTTCTTTCACTCACCTGACTTGAGAGTCAACTGAAGAGCTACTGATGAGAAATGTCTGTGTCACTTCTGGATCAGGTGTACAAGGTGTTGATTGTTTTTTTTGTTTGTTTGTTTGTTTGTTTAATTTTTTTTTTTTTTTTTTGAGACGGAGTTTCGCTCTTGTTACCCAGGCTGGAGTGCAATGGTGCGATCTCGGCTCACCGCAACCTCCGCCTCCCGGGTTCAGGCAATTCTCCTGCCCCAGCCTCCTGAGTCACTGGGATTACAGGCACGCGCCACCATGCCCAGCTAATTTTTTGTATTTTTAGTAGAGACGGGGTTTCACCATGTTGACCAGGATGGTCTCGATCTCTTGACCTCGTGATCCACCTGCCTCGGCCTCCCACAGTGCTGGGATTACAGGCTTGAGCCACCGCGCCTGGCCCGATTGTTTTAATAGAATGATGAATAGGTTCTTTTTCCCTACCCTTGGTATTCTGTGGACTGATACTTGCTCAGACTTGCATGGTTTGATTTTTATTTCTTCTCTATTAGAAGAAGCTAGACTTGTCCATAAATGTCTGAGTTTAAAGGAGAAATCAATACTGTTATTCCTTTCCAAATATTAAGCTCAGTCTAGGAAGAGAAGATTGGAGTTTTAGTCTTGATTAGCTATCTATCTGTTGTGAAGTGTCGTTGATGCTCATAGAGTAAAGGAAAAGGAAGTGTTCAAAATATAATCCAAATCTTCTGAGGATATTTTAAGAATATGCTATTATATTTTCTCCTATGGTGACATTGCTGAAGATGTACTCCCAATCCGAACAGAACCATTCATTCATTAGATAGCTATGCGTTGAGCAATTACTTTGCATCAGATACCATGGTAGGTTCTAAGATTTCAGTGGCAAACCGGTAAATACAGTCCCTTCACAGGTTGCAAAATAGTAGGGAGGATGATAGGTAGGGATCACTAGGGAAGGAGAAGTATACGTTTCTTTGGGAGCATTTAACAAGAGAGCCTAACCCTGGTCTAAACCAGTATGGTAGGTATTATGTTCTTATGTGGTATACTTTCTTTATAACTCATTTCTTTACTTACAGTGGGAAATGCCGGGTTCCAGCCTGGTGTGACCGAATTCTTTGGAGAGGAACAAATGTTAATCAGCTTAATTATCGGAGTCACATGGAACTGAAAACCAGTGACCACAAGCCTGTTAGCGCCCTCTTCCATATTGGGGTAAACTCTTGTTTGTACATTCATTTATTTGTGTGTTAAGTATCAATTACTTGAGGATTATTTAGACTCAGAACAGATCAGTAATTGAGTGAGCCATAAATGTTCTGTAATCAAATAACTATTTGCAGCATTGAGAGGTTAGTGCCCCTAACCCTTCCAAATGCTGTCTGTGTAGCTCTT
This sequence comes from Sapajus apella, assembly GCF_009761245.1. Classification (NCBI taxonomy): domain Eukaryota; kingdom Metazoa; phylum Chordata; class Mammalia; order Primates; family Cebidae; genus Sapajus; species Sapajus apella. Next base: position 290,323 of record NW_022437055.1, read on the forward strand.
AATGCACCAGGCCTTTTAGTGACACAGATGTTTCTCATGCTGTGTAGTGGTTAGGTGGTAACCTGAGCTACCTAAAGTAAGTATGCATAATGAAGAGTTAACTAGGTTTTTTCAGACAGCTAAGAAGGAAAACACCAGGAGAGAGATTCTGGGTGGAAGGGTAGTGACAGCAGGAGCAAAGGCACAGACTGATCAGAATACAGCCAAATCTGTATATTGCCTTAAGAGATGTAGCGTCATCCCTATTGTAGTAAAGTCATCTTGTCCAGAAGCATAGGTTTTAATTTTTTCTTTAACTCTGTTCTATCCTGGGCTGAATTAATGGCCAGTTACTTAATTTTCTGTCTCTATAGTGAGTAAAATTTTTTTCCCATTGTATTTTTAAACTGTGTGTTATTGGTACAGGTTATATCTTGTAATCATGCTGATTTGTTACAGACAGTACATTTGGTTCTTTCTTGTGCATTTTCCAGCTCTACAGTCATATAATCTGTCAGAATGTATACAGTAGAGTACTTAATAGAATGGACTTTGTAGTAGACTTCCAGCATTTGCATCCCAATTCAACCACTTTCTGACTGTGTAACCACGGACAATTTATGTAATGTATTTATGCCTCAGTTTCCTCCTCTATTAAGTGTGGGTAATGTTGGTACATACTCATGAAGATTAATGAGTAAAGAGCATAATGAGATAGATTTCTGTCCTCTGTGTATGTGTGTTAATTTAGGGGGCTTCTGATATAGATGTCACCAACCTGTTTTATCCTGCTCCTGTTTTAAGGAAGAAAGACTTTGGGGCTTTTCATTTACGATCAAAATTAGTTATTGATCTTAGAGTAGATTTTAAATTTTATTAAGACAACCATCACTTTACTCTTGTCCATTTTGAAAGTTTAAAATAATAATCATCAATAATAGTAACTGTCCCTCAGATAGCAGCTAGTAGCTGTGTGCCACGGACTATGAGGCAATTTGCACGCATCTCATTTACTCCTCACAACAACGCTTTAAATACAGTTGATCCTTGAACAACCTGGGTTTGAACTGCACAGATCCACATATACCCAGATTTTTTCAACCAAATGCAGATGGAAAATACAGTATTCACAGGATGTGAAACCCACGTATAAGGAGGGCCAACTGTGGGACATGAGTATGCATGAATTTGGTTATACACAGGCAGTGCCAGAACCAATCTCCCACAGATATCAAGGGACGACTGACTGTATTTCCCATTTAACAGATGAGCAGATGGAGAACAGCAAGTTTAAGTAATTTATCTAAGAGCATTCAACTAGGAGGAGAGCTGAGATTCCAATCTTAAGTCGGCCTAACTCCCAACTCTATGCTCTTTCTGCTACCCCACAATGCCTCTATAATTCCATAGAACCTGATGAAATATACCTTTAGATAACTTCTTTTGGCCCATCTAATGTCTGGTTTGTACCTGAAGTCTGCCCCCTTATCTTCATTTAAATTCTGTTAATCCATTTTGAGAGGATATCTTTCCTCAAACACTAACCTCTTTGGTTTGATCAGCTATGCTTGGCTTTTTTGTTTGTATTTCTTTTCAAAACCTTGGAATGTTTTTAATGCTCCCTACACATTAATGCAGAGCTTCTGGTGGGATATTTATATTTTTTTCAGGCTTCCTGTGTATTTTTGTGTATCTTTAATAAAGATCTGCCTTTTGAGTTTTTAGTGATTTTTAAGTTGTAATTCAAGTGCTTTTAAAAAAATTAAAAGGAAATTTAAGCAGAATTAACAGATAAATCAGAAGTTCTTCAATCCCTGTTCTGTCTCCTACTCCCAACTTTGCCTAACCCCCAATTCCCCAGGCAGGCCACTACTCTTATGAGTTTATGTCTTTCTAGACCAGTGCTGCCCAATAGAGCTTTCTGTGATGATGGAAATGTCCTGTATCTGTGCTGTCCAGTCCAGTGGCTACTAGCCACAGAGGGCTATTGAGTACTTGAAATGTGGCTAGGGCAACTGAGAACTGAACTTTTTATTCTATTTAATTTGAAGTAATTTAAATTCAAATTCCCTATGTAGCTAATCACTGTTGTACTGGACAGTGCAGTTCTAGACCTTTGTATATGCTTTTTTGTTCACCCATAGACAAAATACTCTTTTGTGTGTAGGTGTCTGTATATCTTAAGCGGTCTCATATGTATATATTGGTCTACAACTTGATTTTTTTTTTTAAATCAGCAGTGTGTCTTGGAGAGCTGTCCATCTTATTACATAAAGACCTAGCTCATTGTACTTTTTTTCAAATTCCTAATTTTGTCAGTAGTTTCCTTTACTAAAATGGATGTATCAGGTTGTGAAATTCTTTGGGGTTACCCCACCATTATCCTGGATTTGCCATTAAGTGTGGTGATCATGATAACCCACTGAGAAAAGGTTTGATTTTACCGAGTAACCACGCCATGTTTTGGATTTTTGGGCATGCTGTGATTAGAGGCTTTAAAAACCACACTGCATTTTCACCACCATTGGCACCAGTGACTTAACAAAGGAGCCAAGTGCACCATGGCCAATTAATTTCAGAAGACTTGATGTGGACTGGCTGAGATAAAGCTGGGATAGGGTTCCACCCCTGCACTTGTACTGTGATCTGTTGCATTGGTTCTCAGACTTCAGTGGATATAAAAATTCTTTAGCTTTAAAAAAAAGTATGAATACATGGGCCCCCACCCCTAGAGATTGTGATTAGTAGGTCCAGGTAGCTGTGCTTATTAAGACATACTCAAGTTGATTCTGTCACATATCTGGTATATTGGAAAGAGTCTTACACTAGTCCAGATGTCACCTTTGATATTAACTATGGCAGTGAGGAGATTTGTTGATTGTTTTGTATCTTAATGTTCTCAAGTATCAGAACAAAAATATTCCTTGCTTTGGTAGCCTTCCAGGTTGTGAAAGTAAAAAGACATGTGCAAAATACTTTTGGAAATTAAAAGTTGCAAAGTTTTGTAAAAGTACAAAATTTATCAAAAAAAATTTTATCTTAACCTAATGCTATAATATGGACCCTGGTGATGGTAAAGTGATTGTTTGATCCTCAGTCCTCTAAGAGTTACAGTTCAAGTATGTGAAATAACTCCACAGTCTGAGATATTTGACTCAGCTTTGATGTTCTCTTATTTCCCACATCTTTTTTTAATTTTTGTTTTAAGTTCCAGGATACAAGTGCAGAACATAGGTTTGTTACATAGGTATATGTGTGCCATGGTGGTTTGCTGCACCTATCAACTCATCATCTAGGTTTTAAGTCCGGCATGCATTAGCTGATTGTCCTTACGCTCTCCCTCCCCTCACCCCCTTACCCCCTGACTGGGCCTGTGTGTGTTGTTCCTCTCCCCGTGTCCATGTGTTCTCATTGTTCAGCTCCCACTTATGAGTGAGAACATGCAGTGTTTGGTTTTCTGTTCCTGTGTTAGTTTGCTGAGGATGACGGCTTCCAGCTGCATCCATGTCCCTGCTAAGGACATGATTTTTTTTTATTTTTTTGAGACAGAGTCTCGCTCTTTTGCCCAGGCTGGAGTGCAGTGGCACAATTTTGGCTCACTTCAACCTCTGCCTCCCAGACTCAAGTGATTCTCCTGCCTCAGCCTCCCGAGTAGCTGGTATTTACAGGCACCCACCACCACACCCAGCTAATTTTTTTGTATTTTTAGTGGAGACAGGGTTTCACCATGTTGGCCAGGTTGGTTTTGAACTCCTAACCTCAAGTGATCCATCCTCCTCGGCTTCCCAAAGTGCTAGGATTACAGGCATGAACCACCGTGCCCAGCCTGATCTCATTCCTTTTTGTAGCTGCATAATATTCCATGCTATATATATATACCACATTTTCTTTATCCAGTGTATCATTAGTGGGCATTTGGGTTGTTTACATGTCTTTGCTATTGTCAGTAGTGCTGCAATAAACATAACGTATGCATGTGTCTTTATAGTAGAATGATTTAGATTCTTTTGGGTATATACCCAGTAATGGGATTGCTGGGTCAAATGGTATTTCTGGCTCTAGATCCTTGAGGAATTGCCACACTGTCTTCCACAATGGTTGAACTAATTTACACTCCCACCAACAGTGTAAAAGCATTCCTATTTCCCAACAGTCTCACCAGCATCTCTTTTCACATCTTTTTAGAAACTTTGCTGCATGTATCAATTTTTTTGACATGGATTTTTGTGAAATGTCCTAGTCTAAAAAAGAAACCAATCTCTCAAGTTAAAATCTGTGTTAATTAATTTTGGCATTGGTTTGTATGAAGCCTTAATATTTAGAAAAACACAGCTATATCAGGAAGCTGAAAGTGCTGTGTCAGGTGGGAAATTTTTTTATCTATCAGTCGAGATGTGTTTATCCGTTGTCATGGTTTTGCTCTAGTCTAGGACATTTTGTTTCAGCCGTTTTCTAAAATGGCTGTAGGTTCCATTTATTAATATATCTCTGCTATTATATAATCTGAACAGTGATATTATAATTCTTGATATTATACATAGACTCTAATAGAATTAAAAGCCTTTTAATGATATTTTCTGCCACCTCGCCAAGTTATGATTGTTAGAAACAGTAATTGCCGTGTTTTGACACTGTCATTTTCTACAGTGCAAGAAATCATTTTTACCACAATCATTACAATTTCTCCACTACCAAATAACAATGAAGCAAGAAAATATTCTTCCCAAGTATTTATTATTGCCAAGCTTCTTAACATAGGGGTTTAACTTTTACAAGAGTTTAGCCACGTAATCTTACCTTTACCTTAAAGTGTGTGCTTCTGTAATGCTTTGTTGAATTTATGTTTGCTTTAGTGACCTCTTAAAAATTGTTAGAGATGCTTGGAGATATAAAAATCGAGAGCACATAAAACTAAAGCAAGGATCTGTTTTCTTTCAGGTGAAAGTTGTGGGTGAAACAAGATATAGAAAGTGACGATATTGTTTGCACGACAGTTTATTTTAAATGGTTGCTGTAATGACCAGTTTTAAATTGTGAGATAATCTCCAAGGGAGATGAGCTAGAAACATATAAGACTGAAAAGAGAATACATTTTCTTTCAGGTGAAGGTTGTGGATGAACGAAGGTACCGGAAAGTGTTTGAAGATATTGTACGCATCATGGACAGAATGGAAAATGACTTCCTTCCTTCCTTAGAACTCAGCAGGAGGGAGGTGAGCAAAAATACATGATTTCCCTGTCTACTGCCCACTGTGGTTAGCACAGAAGAAAGTGCTACTTAGAAAAGGCAACATAGCAAAGTGGTTAAGCCCATGTCGCTGGCATCAAACTGCTTCCATTGCAATCCTAGCACTGCCGTTTATTAGATGTATGACCTCAGGCAAATGTCTTACCCGCTCAGAGCCGCAGTTTCCTTTTCTGGTTTAAGGGGTAGTTGTAAGGATTATATGAGTTAATACATGTGAAGCTCTCAGAACAGCACCCGGCACGTAGTAAGTCCTCTCTTGTTAGCTGCTCTTGTTTAATGTTTCAGAGTTGCTAGTTAATTCATATCTCAGAAACCAGGACTTGGTCACAGGATGAATGCTCTGAACCAAGGTTGGGTTACCCTCTTAGGATCCTAGGAATGATCAGAGTAGCCTGGAGAAGTAGCAAGAGCCACCTAACTCCTTCTCTGCTGGTGTGAGTATAATAATATATGCAAGTGGATGCTGTGAAGTTGGTGCAGTTGGTGAATGTCTATGGCATCTGCACACCTGTTTAACAATTACCTTATTCCTCATATCCTCCATGGAATAATCCAACTGACTTACTTCCCCTACTAGTGATGCATGTTTGTGTCTGTCTGTTATTCCCCAGTTTGTGTTTGAAAATGTGAAGTTTCGGCAACTACAAAAGGAGAAGTTCCAGATCAGCAACAATGGACAGGTTCCCTGCCATTTTTCTTTCATCCCTAAGCTTAATGACAGCCAGTACTGCAAGCCATGGCTTCGGGCTGAACCCTTTGAGGGCTACTTGGAGCCAAGTGAGTTTTCCCTTTACCATTGTCTCTGCTTGATGTCCCCATGACTCCCATCCTTGATATAACTTCCTGTTTTCTAACCACATGTCTCTTACCTTTACTGTCATATTGGTTATACCTCTATTGTGTGTCCTATCTCTTCCCCATCATTGCTCAATGATTTTTTTAGAGGACACTTTTCTGTTGGTTCTTATACTCTTTTTGCTTTCCCACTGGAAGTTTTTCTGTTACCATGTATCATCTCTTATATTTCAGATGAGACAGTGGACATTTCTCTTGATGTGTATGTCAGCAAAGACTCTGTAACCATCTTGAACTCGGGGGAAGATAAGATTGAAGATATTCTTGTCCTTCACCTGGATCGAGGCAAAGATTACTTCTTGACCATTAGTGGAAATTACCTCCCAAGCTGTTTTGGTACATCTTTAGAGGCTTTGTGCCGCATGAAAAGACCAATCCGAGAAGTTCCTGTTACCAAACTCATAGACTTGGTAAGAACTGTCCCAAGACATATACCTCTTTTACATTTAATTTTCATAATACTTAAGTGATGTCCTCATTATCTTTGTGCTTTCTGTCTTCTTTTGGCTGCGGGGGATGTCAAATGATAAGAATGTCACTTTACTCTAGCACTGTTGTGGTTAGGTTAAGCCTAAGGAAAGAGGGGGGACTAATCTGCAGTTGGCTCTTGTTGGGAGTACAATAGATAATACTAAGCTCACCAAATAAGATTAAAGATTCCCCCCTCAAAGATAGAATGCTTATTTGTTAAGCTCTTCATACTCTTCAGTCACTTTTGTATAAATTAGCATGTACATGAGGTATGCTAAGTGGGGCGGGCAGAATTATCCTCCCAGAGCATATGAGACAACTGAGGCACAGAGACATTGACTTGCCCAAAGTTGAATACCATCAGTTAGTAACAAATCCCAGATTTCCTGACTCCCAGTTTAGTATTCCTTACTAACACCACATTATATCTAATCAGAGTCAAACTTTGCTGTTTATGGAAGCATAGAACTCTACCGGAACCCTGGAGTACCTAAATCAGAATCCCTGGGGAGCTTATTACAGGCATCCTCACGTCTGGCAATAGAATCAGAATCTCAGGATGTGGAGCTTACAAATCTGCATTTTATCCGCATTCCAGATACTTACATTGTACATTGAAATTTGATACTTATTTAATGTGTGACGTGCTTAAGAAAGGAAAGGAGGTTGATTTTCCCATCTCTCCCCAAGCCAAGCTATAATAGTAATAATTTTATGAAGGAAGTACTTAACTATCTTCAGTAACATAAATTGATTTAGTAATAAAGTTCATTGTGTTAAGAAATTTCCTTCTAAATGAAAATATTGTTGGATTGTATGCAGACCTCTTTGGGCTACAAAAGTATATTCTTGGTCTTTTACCAAAGAAAATTAGGTGAGGTGACAGCATACGTTGTCCTTACTGTTAGTATTCACATAGGCTGGAGCGAGTGATTGTATCTAGCAGGGAGGTCTAGACCAGTGGGCAGGCTTCTCTGGATTGTCTGAGTCCGATCTGTTCTGTTGCCATGGAATTGTTTCAGCTGTGACTCAGATAGCAGATTAAAACACTGAGTCCAGCCCTGGCATTCTTTCTTGGAATTATACTTATTTCCCCAGGGCCCTCATGACTGAGTATATTACCTCTGTTTGAGAGAGAACCATTTTCTTCAGAAATTCATATCCTACCATTCTGCTGTTTTTCATGATAATTGTTTCTCTCCTAACATTATATTTCTGTCTTTCAAATTTTGTTATTTCACCTTTTAAAATGCATTTTGGATGAAGTTATTTTTCCGTATTTCTCCTACCCCCTTTCCTTCATCTCAAACATCATTTCCCAGCTTTCTTTGTCCCAGCTTTTTCTTAAGAAGAATGTCAAATGTGCAGAAAAATGGAAAGAACAGTACAACACACCCCCACATGCCTTCTGTACGTATATACACACAGATTTTTTTGCTGTGTCATGAAAATTAAGTGGTAATATGTCGCTTTACTACTAAACACTTCAGCCTGCATCTCTTAACAGAAAGGACAAACTTAAGCACAATACCATTATTATGTATAAGAAAACTAATAGTAATCCATAGTATCGTTTAACATTCGGTCCATATTCAGATTTCTTCAGTTGTCCCAAGAATTTCTGTTACACCTTTTTTTAAACCAAAATTCAGTCAAGTTCATGTAGTATTTGGTGAGGTCTCTGAAGTCTCTGTTGGAGTAGTGCAGTTCCCACTTACTTTCTTTAGTGACATTGACTTTTTTAAGAGTCCAGTACAAATGTCCAGTCAAGGCTCCACCATTTCCTACATTCGTCTGGTTTCTTCTTTTTTTTCTTTTTAAACTTATCCCTTTTATACTCTCTTCTTCCTCCTTACCTCGTGTAAACTGGAACCTATCCTTATTTTTGGTCAAAGTCAGTGAAGGTATTAGAATATCTTTGCTATTAATATGAAAAACTTTGCAGTTTTTCATATTAATTCTGGGATTGGCCAGAAGAGGCTCAACCGGCATAAAGTTTTTATTTTATGTAAAGTATAGTATCAGGTAATTCTACCATGTTTGCCCATGAATAGAAAATAACCAAAATCATTAGAGGAATGAATGGCTCTTTGTGAAGCCCTTTTTTTTTTTTTTTTTTTTTTTTTTGAGATGGAGTCTCGCTCTGTCACCCAGGCTGGAGTGCAGTGGTGCGATCTCAGCTGACTGCAACCTCCGCCTCCCGGGTTCAAGTGATTCTCCTTCCTCAGCCTCCCAAGTAGCTGAGATTACAGGCACCTGCCACCTTTCCCAGCTAATTTTTTTGTATTTTTAGTGAGGCGGGGTTTCACCATCTTGGTCAGGCTGGTCTTGAACTCCCGACCTCAGGTGATCTATCCGCCTCAGCCTCCCCTGAATTACAGGCATGAGCCACTGCACCTGGCAGGAAGCCTTTTTCCTTTTTGTGTATGAGTGATTCAGGGTTAAAATAATAGAACCCTGGTCATTTTTAATTATATAATTTCTGAGTTTTTATTAAATTGTATGTCATTTTTCTTTTAAAGCTTTTATTTTGTAGGATTTAGGCTTCTGATTTCTTTTCACAGTCTGTTGCATTTCAGTGTTATTAAATTCCTATATCTCATTGATGAGGAAATTATCTATACAGGTTGATAATCCATTATCCAAAATGCTTGGGACCTAAAGTGTTTCAGATTTCAATCTTTTTCAGATTTCAAATGTATGCATTATATACTTACCAGTTCAGCTTCCCTAATCTGGAAATCTGAAATGCTCCAATGAGCATTTCCTTTGATCATCATGACAGTACTCAAAAAGTTTAGAGTTTGGAGCATTTTGGCTTTCCGGATTAGGGATACTCAACCTGCATTAGTGTAGAAGAGTAAGCAAGAAATCAAAAGTAATTAGTACCCCATCTTTAATACCTTCCCACTCTGTTGTGACTTGATTTTAACCTTCGGAAATGATTCCTCAGGTATAATTTTCATGTTTTTTCTCCCAAAACCCAATATCATATTTCAAATCTCATGAGATGATGCTATCAATAATGGTACCTGCCCTCTATTGTATTTACTCTAAAATGTTGGTGAAGCCAGAAATGAGTTTAATGTATGTGTTGTCTCTCTATGTCCTGCTTTAGAAAGATCCTTTTCCCACCAAATGCAGAGTGAAATAACTGACATAATTATTTTTCATCTTTCCTGCCCTTTTCATGACAGTGACTTTGCCACTCCTAGAATAGTTGGGATTAGCACAGGTAGGAAACAGATGAAAGTCTACCATTTGTAATCATCTTTATTATTTTTCAGAATTAAGATAGATTTTTCTGTTGTATTAACTAGAATCTTAAGAAGCAAATAATCGTCATTATTGATTCATTACACACTGGACACAAAGTATTATGGAGTTTATGTGAGTTCCTATAATTCAGTGGTGATGAAAGTATACTTGCATGTACAATATGGCTAAATTTTAAGTCATGGTTAATAGGGAGTTTGGTTAAAGATAATCTGAACATTAACCACCTTTACTGGCTAATGTCTGGTATGCTTGGTAAGTCAGTATTTTGGAAAGTCGTTTAAAGTTAGATATAGGTGAAGGGGAGGAAGGCAGCAAATCACACTGCTATGTGTGTACCTATGCAACAATCTTGCATGTTCTTCACATGTACCCCAAAACCTAAAATGCAATTAAAAAGTTAGTATTATGCAGGCTATAGTTTGTATTAACAATAGATTCCTTCCCTATGTTGTTTATTCAAGCCCTTATATGCTATAAAAGCTTATTGATTGACGAGCTTATCCCTGTAGGGATGAGAATCAGCCTGTTTTCATTTTAATGAATATTTGATACATGTAACATTAACATGACTGAGAAATAAGTTTAGCAAATAAGAATAAAGTGATCTAGGAAGGTGATTTGGGATTAGTTATAGAAGTATTTTCAGTCAAATCCAAGTACTTAGGAAACATGTTTTAATATATTGAGTGAGCAGGTTCTTCCAGGCATAAGGGACATCTTGAATAAAGGGTAGAAGGTGAAAGTGAAAAGACCATGTATGAAAAATTGTAAGATTTCCCTTGGACGAGTGAAGATTAAGGATAAGAATATATGAAGCTGGTTAGGGAGAATGGGGCAGGTGGTAGAGAGTCCTGAAGTCCTTAAGTAGCTTATGCTTGAGCCAGAGGGTATCTAGAAACATCAGAAGAGTTTGCTGATTAGTATGAGGTTGCAAATTGATATAGTTGGAAGAACATTCTGATGTTCCTTGTAGAATGGACTAATTGAAAGGAGACAAGATTTGAACTTGCCAGATCTGGCTAAATTGTAAATACAGAGATGAAAAAAGTTGAAAGGTGGGTGGAGAAACTATATTTGCTTGGGGATATGTCTGTTGAGAGAACAGTATCAAAAATTTGAAATAACAGGAATAACCTGTTAATTTGTCCATAGTGTTTTTTTCACTGTGCGCTTACTTTGTCTTACTGATCTAACCATCCATTTCTTACTCTAGTAAGTATGTGGCTTGTGTTTCTTCTCTCTGTATTTCATATGATCTAATCCTTTTTAGAACTTCATTTTCCATTCAGTTTTCTGCTTTTTATTTTTAAATTTGGATCTTCCACTTTTAATTGACTCTCTTATTATATTTTGGCTGCATTTACCACAGAGAACATTCTTCTGAGGGTGAATGGTGGGGTGAAGAATGATTTTTATTACATTTGCTATGTGCCAGTGTTGTCCCACTGGGAAAATCTTGAACTAAGTTCCCCCTTTAAAATATATATATATATATATATATATATATATATATATATATATATAAACTGCATTTTAGGTTTTCGGGTACATGTGAAGAACATGCAAGATTGTTGCATAGGTACATACATGGCAATGTGGTTTACTGCCTTCCTCCCCATCACCTATATCTGACATTTCTCCCAATGTTACCCCTCCCCAACTCCCCACTCCCTGCTGTCCGTCCCCTAGTTCCCCCAACAGAACCTAGTGTGTGATGCTCCCCTCCCTGTGTCCATGTGTTCTCATTGTTCGACACCCGCCTGAGTGACAACATGCGGTGTTTGATTTTCTGTTCTTGTGTCAGTTTGATGAGAATGATGGTTTCCAGGTTCATCCATGTCCCTACGAAGGATACGAACTCATCGTTTTTATATGGCTGCATAGTATTCCATGGTGTATATGTGCCACATTTTCCCCATCCAGTCTATCATCGATGGGCATTTGGGTAGGTTCCAGGTCTTTGCTATTGTCAACAGTGCCGCAATGAACATTCGTGTGCATGTGTCCTTATAATAGAACGATTTATAATCCTTTGGATATATACCCAGTAATGGGATTGCTGGGTCAAATGGAATTTCTATTTCTAGGTCCTTGAGGAATCGCCACACTGTCTTCCACAATGGTTGAACTAATTTTAAATGTAACCCTTGTATAGCCTTTTGCAGAGAGTGGGCATCTCTGCTCTTTAAAATTGGTTGAACTAAGTGATTCATAGTAGAAACCTGAGGATTACCATAGGAGTAAGCTGTTTACTAATAAAGGTTAAGTGATATTTCTAATTTCAAAATTGAGACTAGGATTGAATTCAATATAATTTATATGTTCTTTCTTTATGCTTGTGCCTAGAGAAGTAAATCTCTTGTCCCTCCATCAGTATTTAATCAAATTCCTTTTGATTATTCTTTCAGTTTTCTCTTGTATTCATTCATTTGAATGAATATTATATATAATATATATAATAAAAGGTATATACATTATATACATATATAATTTGTAAGTATATTAAAGGTTATATTATATATAATACATATAATAAAAGGTTATATGTATTATATATAACCTTTTATTATATGTATTATATATATGTAAGTATATACGTATATAATTTGTAAGTATATTAAAGGTTATATATAATACATATAATAA